>NC_053424.1:44831471-45131471 GCF_007990345.1 Gossypium hirsutum
CTGAGCATATTTGCGATAAGGTTTATGCTAAGTTCGTATGTGAGTTCTGGTTAAGAGAGGTTAGCTTTTGGTCATGTGGTATCACTCGGGTATTCGAGTTGACCCGAACAATTCAGCATACTTGACTGGAACTCCGAGAAATGTTACTGAGTTCGGAGCTTTTTGGGCTCGCCAGTTATTACCGACGATTTTGAAGGTTTTCGATGATAGCCACACCAATGACGAAGCTACTTCAAAGGATGTTAAGTTCGAGTGGACGGAGAAATGTCAGAAAAGTTCGACCAACTGAAAACTCATTTGACTGAAGCTCCAATTTGGTGCAACCCGAATCAGGTAAAGAGTTTGTCATTTATAGTGACGCATCCCTACTTGGGTTGGGTTGCGTATTGATGCAAGAAGGTCGAGTCGTGGCCTATGCGTCGAGACAATTGAAGCCACACGAGAGGAATTATCCGACCCATGATCTCGAACTAGCTGCCATCGTGTTTGCTTTAAAAATATGGCGACATTATCTGTTTGGTGAGAAGTGCCATGTATTTTCGGATCACAAAAGTCTCAAATATTTGATGACTCAACGAGACTTGAATCTGCGACAAAGACGTTGGCTTGAGTTGTTGAAAGATTACGAGCTTGTCATTGATTACCACCCGGGAAAGGCTAACGTGGTTGCGGACGCCTTAAGCCGGAAGTCATTGTTTGCTTTTTCGAGCGATGAACGTGCATTTGTCTGTTCTACCAGACAGTGTGTTAGTAGCTGAATTAAAAGCTAAACCATTGTTGACTCACCAAATTCGTGAAGCTCAGAAAGTCGATGATGAATTGGTTGCAAAACGGGCTAAGTGTTTCCGAACGAGGAATCGGAGTTTCAAATTGATGATGATGATTGTTTGAGGTTCAGAAATTGTTTGTGTGTTCCAAGGAATTCGGAACTCATTTCGATGATTCTGAACGAAGCCCATTGTAGCCGAATGTCAATTCACCCGGGGAGTACGAAAATGTACAATGATTTGAAACGTCAATTTTGGTGGCATGGTATGAAACGGGACATCTCTGACTTTGTTTCGAGATGTTTAATATGTCAACAAGTGAAAGCGGAACATCAAGTGCCTTCAGGATTACTCCAGCCGATCATGATACCCGAGTGGAAATGGGATCGAGTCACAATGGACTTTGTGTCCGGACTGCCCTTGTCAGCAAGTAAGAAGGACGCGATATGGGTTATTGTTGATAGACTGACTAAGTCGGCTCATTTCATCCCGTACGTATGGATTTTTCATTGGAGAAACTAGCTGAATTGTACGTTTATCAAATTGTGAGATTACACGGGGTACCTGTTTCTATCGTGTCGGATAGAGATCCGAGATTCACCTCACGATTTTGGAAGAAATTGCAAGAAGCTCTGGTACCAAGCTGCATTTTAGCACTGCTTTTCACCCCCAAACCGATGGTCAATCCGAGAGGATAATTCAGATACTTGAGGATATGTTGAGATGTTGCATCCTCGAGTTCAGTAGTTCATGGGAACGGTATTTACCTTTGATTGAATTCGCTTACAACAATAGTTTTCAATCAAGTATTAAGATGGCACCTTACGAGGCTTTGTACGGTCGTAAATGCCGTACACCATTGTTTTGGACCGAGCTCGTGAAAGCAAAATTTTCGGAGTTGATTTGATTAGAGATGCTGAACAGAAAGTAAAGGTAATCCGTGAAAGTCTGAAGGTAGCCACGGATCGTCAGAAATCGTACGCAGATTTGAAACGAAAAGACATCGAGTATCAGGTGGGAGACAAAGTGTTCCTTAAGGTTTCACCTTGGAAAAAGATACTCAGGTTCGGCCGTAAGGGCAAGTTGAGCCCAAGATTCATTGGGCCATACGAAATCTCCGAACGAGTTGGTCCGGTTGCGTATAGATTGATTTTGCCCCCGGAGCTTGAAAAGATTCATGACGTCTTTCATGTTTCGATGCTTCGACGCTATCGATCTGATCCATCGCATATAATTAGCCCATCAGAGGTTGAAATTCAAGTCGACATGAGCTATGAAGAAGAACCGATGCGTATCCTAGCTCGTGAAGTGAAGGAGTTGCGAAACAAAAGAGTTCCGCTAGTAAAGGTGTTATGGCTCAAACACGGGATCGAGGAAGCAACTTGGGAGACCGAGAGCTCGATGAAAGAATGATACCCAAACCTATTTACCGGTAAGATTTTCGGGGACGAAAATTTCTTAAGTGGGGGAGAGTTGTGACAGCCCAAAGTTGACCCTAGTCGGGAAGTGGTTTCGGGACCGCTAAACCGAGTCACCGAAATGTTTGAATGTGATACTTATTGTGTAGAATATGTAATTATGAATGTGTGAAAATTTCAAGCATCAATTTGGTTGATTTCATGTGAATTTAGTCAATAGGACTTATGTGAGAAAATTCTAAAATGTGATAGGTCAATGTGTGAGGACCTATTAGTGCATGTGGACAAAGGGGGGGACTTGCATGTCAAATTCCCCCCCTAATGAGTAGTGGCCGGCCATGACAAGGAAGGATGGGCAAAACATGTCATGAAACATGTTTTGTTAGTGGAAGAATAAAATAAGGAGTATGGGTAATAAAGAAATGGAAAACAAAAGAAAAAAAAAGTGTGTGTAGTGTTTGTCCCCCCATTGCCGTGAGCTAAAGAAGAGAAAGGGGGGAATTTTGTTCATCCTTTTCTCATCTTCATGCTTGCCAAAAACTAGAAAGAAAAACAAAGAAAAATTTTCTCATCCTTTGGTTCATCCTTGGCCAAAAAAAAATTTTAAGGAGGAAAGAAGAAGAAAGGTGAAGAGATTCGGCCATGCATGTAGCTAGGCTAAGGTATGTTTGATGATGTTCCATGAGAGGCATGCATGTTTTAGTTGTTAGCTTGAGTTCTACCTAACCCATGGTCTAAATCTTGCTATGTGATGGAAATGGCACTTGACCATGGATGAATCATTCTTGGTTGATGTTTGATGTTGTGGTGATGAGGCATGAGGATGAGTTAAGATTCGGCCTAGGTGGAGGTTGTGTTAATGCCATTGCATGCAAAATATGAAGCTTGTTAATGATGCATGTGATGATGGCTTGATGATTCTTGAACCTCCTTTTTAGCATTTTTTTTGTGTGAGCACATATGTGCATTGGTTGCTAAATGGAGAAGAATCGGCTAGCAAGATGTGTGCTAAGGCCGAATGTAACTTTGCATGTTAATGAGCAATGCATGTGTTAAATTGATGAAAAGGGGGAGGATGCTTTACTAGTGTGTATATGTGTGTATTAAGTGTTGAAATCGACCCCAAAAATGGACATGCATATTCGGCCAAGGGCAAAGAAATTAGCTAATATGTTGTGTTGATGCATGATTTTTGCATGTATGAGACTTTAATGTCTAATGTATAAATATGGGCTAAGTGCCTTGTGTTCATCTTTTGATGCCTAAATGATGAAATCAATTTATTTGTTTGATTAAGCTCAAGAGCAAAGGGGAAATAAAACCGATAAAGGGAAGGAAAAAGTGGTTGAATAGCTAGCGGAATCGTTCGACAACACCCGAGGTAAGTTCTTGAGTAAGAGAGCTTAAATTTCGATGTGATTAAATCATGCTCTATGTGTGGCTATTAAGCCGAATGTGCAAGGACAATATGTGCCTTGTGTTTGAGTTTCGTAAACGAAAATGAAATATGAATGTACCATGAATTATTGTTAGATGTGCATGATTAATTGAATGCTGTCCGGGCTAAGTCCCGAAGGCTTTGTGCTAAGCGAATATATCCGGACTAAGATCCGAAGGCCTTTGTGCGAGATACTAAATCCGGGTTAAGTCCCGAAGGCATTCGTGCGAGTTATTAAAGCCGGGTTAAGTCCCGAAGGCATTCGTGCGAGTTGTTAAATCCGGGTTACGTCCCGAAGGCATTGTGTGAGTTACTAAAACCGGGCTATGTCCCGAAGGCATTTGAACGAGGAGCTATATCCGGTTAAATCCCGAAGGTACGTGATTTGGTAATGAATGAGCTTGCTGTAAAATTCCAGCGAATACTCGAAAAACATCCCAATATGGGGATATGTTACGTATGTGTTGAATTTAATCGAGCCCTTACAAATAAATGTTCGCTCAGTTGATAAACGAGCTACCGGCCTTCGGCCAAGTTAGTTTATTGTGTATGTACATAAGGGTTGTTAATGTTGTGAAGCAAGTTTGATATCGGTAAATTGCGTATTATGAAATATTCCGTTTAGCTAAATGTGTGCTATTCTTTGTGCATGCTGGAATTCCTTACTCAAACTTACTAAGCATAAATTGCTTACTCGTTACATTGCTCCTCTGTTTTATAGATTTTTGGTTCTCCAGCTATCGGCCTCGGGATCTTGAAGTCGAAGTCGCCCACACTATCAAAGGCTCTTTTGGGTACTATTTTGGTTGAATTTTGTTATGGCATGTATAGGACTACCCATTGTTGTCTTTCGAGTACTTTATGAAATGTATAAGTGTACAGCCATGCGAAAATGGCTTGTAGAAGTGGAGTATGGCATTAGACCATTCGTATTTATGAATGTATAGATGGTTTCATGATGTAACTATGTTGGAATGGAAGTGTTGAGCAAATGATCAGCCACTAGAATGGCTAAGTATGATCATATGTGGGCTTATGTATGACAAGGCCCTAGTTGGTCCATGAAACCCCAAATTAGGTAAGGTTCACTTTGAAAACAGAAGCTGATAGCAGCAGTGGTGTGGATTGGAAAAATCACAAGAATTCGTAGGAGTGGAATTAAATAGTGAATAAATTATGTAATCGAACCTTGATGAATCTACTTTCATATGGAAGTAACGAAACAATTATAGGAATAGTACAGAAAGAGATATTCGGGTTCTTGTGGAACAGGGCCAGAACAGTTTCTGGATTCACTGTTCCGCCTTTGGAAATTCACTATAAATTGACCAGAGATAATTAGGGGTCATACCATATATGTCTGGATTCCTCTCTGAGTCTAGTTTCCATAGAAACAAACGGCATCAGTATTGAAGCTCTGTGCAGAGAGATATCCCAGTCGTAATGGGAAAAGGTCAGTGTAGTCGACCCCTGTAACATGGGAGACTTTGACTAATAAACTGTACTAATTGGCCCGACCAAAAATTCTAGAAAAAATCCATAGGTGGGGACATGAGTCTAGTTTCAGGGAAAAATCACAAAACTGATTTTTGAGTTGTGAAACTCAAGATATGATTTTTGAAGCGACTAGTACTCAGACTGGGCAGTGTCAAAAAAAAAATTTTTTTTCAAAGTTTGTTAACATCTCGTGTCCGACTCCGGTGTCGGTCTCGGGTTCGGGGTGTTACAGAATTGTTGAAGAAAAGGGTTTAAGTTAGTCAAATTATAAATTTTAATGCTCATGGGTACAATGGCCAAACATAGATTCGTCTAATGAGTTGAACACATGCCGTGTGAGTGATTGAAATGATGAGGTATGAAAATGATTGAGTTTGAGTGCTTAATAAAAAGGATTAGAGGTGAGTATGTGTGAGAATTTGAAAAGGGTAGGTCTTAGCAACTTCATGAAGTGTTCGGCCATGGTGCTAAAATGTTGTATTGTGTTTAAACTTAGAATTTTTGGTTATATGGTTAGTATAGGCATGGATGACCGAATATGAGAGCATGAATAGATGAAGAGTCTTGTAATTATATAAAAAAAAGGTTGGTTAATTGATATGTGGTAAATGTTAAGTGTTAGATGAAATGGAAATGATATCATATTGGAATATGCATATTTGGCCACATGAATGAATACATAGATTGATGTTGTACGTTCGGCTATAGGTAAGCATATTGATGGCTTTATCTTGACTTAGATAATCGGCTAAAGGAGAACATTGGCTAATATGTTGAATTTGATTCATGATTTCATATATATATGACTCTAATGCCTAATATATATATGGGCTAAGTACCTTGAATTTCTCTTTGATGTTCGAAATGATTAAATCAATTTATTTGTTAAATTAAGCTCAAGAGCAAAGGGGAACTAAATCCGATAAAGGAAAGGAAAAAGTAATTGAATAGCCGTTGAGGTCGTTCGACAACATCCGAGGTAAGTCTTCGAGTAATGAAACTTAGTTTATGATTTGATTAAGTCATGACATATAAGCATAACGAATAAACGGAGATATAATGATTCTACTTGAATGATATTTTGAGGTGATTAGTTTATACCTATGACGGGTAGCCGAATGTGTATAGAAATCATGTTATAAAGCCAATCAAAATCATGTTCCTTGTATGTGGCTATTGAGCCGAAATTGGTAATGTTTGATAAGTGTCTTGTGTTTGAGCTTTAGTAATGAAAATGAAAAATGGATGTGTCATGATTTATTGATATATGTGCATGATTATTCGAATGATATCCGGGCTAAGTCCCGAAGGCATTTGTGTTAGTGACTATATCCGGGCTAAGTCCCGAAGGCATTTGTGCTATTGACTATATCCGGGCTAAGACCCGAAGGCATTTGTGCGAGTTGCTATATCCGGCTAAATCCCGAAGGTACTTGGGTTTGGAAGTGAGCGATCTTGCTGTAATAATTTCAATTAATACGCTCGTAAAATCCAAACGATGAGGTATGTTTCGTATATGCATTGGAATAGTTGATTCCTTTTAAAATAGTATTCGCTCAATCGATTAACAAGCTTCTGGCCTTTAGCCAAGTTGATTCCTTATGTATGAATATAAGGGTTGGAAATGTGAAGTAGGTGTGATTTTGAGAATATGTGTATATGAAATTATTCGTTTAGTCATATGAATGCTATACTTCAGTTGTGCATGATTTCATTACTCAAACTTACAAGCATTAAATGCTTATTCTGTTTCTTTGATTCTCTGTTTTATAGATTTTGGTTCGTCAGCTATCGGACTCGGGAGTGTCAAGGTCGAAGTCGCCCACACTATCAAAGCCCTTTTGGTACTCTTTTGGTTGAACCTTGATAATGGCATGTATAGGACTGTCCTTTGTTGTTAGTCAAGTACTTTTGGTAATGTATATATTTGGATAGCCATGCGAAAATGGCTTATATATATTTTGAGCATACCATTATAATCATTTTGTATATTGTTCATTGAGTGGTATGGAAATGCTTGGTAATGATTAGCCATTGGAATGGTTAATCACGATCATTTTGGTGCTTTGTATGACAAATGGCTAGTTGATCCATGGAAAACCATGAAATAGGTAAAGCCTACCTTAAAAATAGATGCTGACAGCAGCAGTGAAGTGAATTTTAAAAATCACTAAAAATAGTAGGAATGGTATTAAATAGTGAATAAATTATGTAATTTAACCTTGATGAGTCTATTTTCATATGAAAGTAACGAAACGATCATATGAGCCGTATTTTATGATATGTTTAAGTTTTCGTGAAATAGGGCCAGAACGGTTACTGGATCCCCTGTTCTGAATTTGGAAATTTACCATAAATTAACCAGAAATAATTAGAAGTCATTATTTATATGTACAGATTCCTTTTTGAGTCTAGTTTCATTAGAAACAAACGGTATAAGTATTTAAGCCCTGTACAGGGAGATATCTAAGTCGTAATGCATGAAGGTCAGAGTAGTCGAACCCTGTAACAGGGGAGACTTTAACTAATAAACTGTACTAATTGGCCTGACCAAAAATTCTAGAAAAAAATTTGTAGATGGATATATGAGTCTAGTTTCAGGGAAAATTTACGGATTCAGTTTTCGAGTTTTGGAACTTGAGATATGATTTTTAAGGTGACAGTGACGCACTTAGCCAGCTTGTCTAGAAATTTTAAAATGAACTGTATAAATAAATGAATTAAGTCCGTTAACCCCTCGTGTCCGACTCCGGCAACGGTCTCAGGTACGGGGTGTTACATCGAATCCTTTCCCTTGCAAAATAATTAAATTTTTGCAAAATCCTTTTTTTTAAATGTATTGTCCATACCCTTTTTAACCTAGGTATAAATATTATTTTATGCAAATTAATCAGCCTTTATTTTTTCCCCCACCTTAGCTGTCCCTCTCCTCTCCTCTATTCCTTGATTTTCAATTTTTTCTTTCTTCCTCCATTGTTGCCGTCGCCCTAACACCTAGTTTTATCATCTTTTTCTTTTCTTTTTGCCACAAGATTTCGCATCATATCCTCCATCACATTGTTGCCATTTTCCCCTAATTTATTCAGCCCAAATCTAAAATTTTGAACCTTCAAGATTGATTCTTATCATTTCCAAGAAGTGTCATTACACCTATAGCTTCTAGCTTGTGTAAGATTTTTTTTCTCTTAATTTCTTGTTAAATCTTGTTCAATAAAAACATAAATTTCAAGATTTGGAATTTGGGGAATTTTTAAAGATTTACTGGGTATTTTTCTAGCTTTTCAATTGATTCCAAAAGTGGTTAGGGAAAATTGATCTTGATCAATTAGCACTTCAAATCTGACAATTCGGGAAGCGTAAGTGTGGGTAATTGTAAACTAGTGAATAGATTCGGTTTAGATATTGGGAAAAGTTGTTAATTGATCAAATAAGGAAATTTTAATCATATATTAGTGACTAATTTTTCATTAATTAATTGTGTTAGGTGCTGACTTAAACACCCCAAATCACCAGTAAAGCTAAAAGACGTTCGCGTATAAGATTCGCCTCAAATCAATGTAAGAAATCTAACTAGTTTGGATTTAAAAATAGTTGTGATTGTGACGATTGGATTGAACCCATAAATTGGTGTTTAGGGGTTGTTTAAGAGGTGTATTTGTAGCACCCCTTACCCGTATCTAATGTCGGGACAGGGTTCGAGGTATTACCAGGATAAAACATTTACACATGAACTTACTCGGTACAAAATGATGGTAATCTAGCCTAATCGTCGTATACTTTATTCTTCCCTCGATCAAAACCAGTATCACGTTTTTCTTGATCTATAATGTCAAATTTAACTTGTTTAATTAATCTAATTATTCAAATCAATTCATAATTCATGCTTTGGTAAAATTATGTTTTTACCCCTAATTTTTCACTTATTTACAATTTAGTCGTTAGGCTCGTAAAATGAAATGCATGCATCTTCTTTGTTACCCAAGCCTAGCCGAACCTATATCATGCTCATTTCAGCCAACATTTTTCTTCATTTCACATTTATACTACCCACTTTTACACTTTTACAAACAAGTCCCCTTTTTATGTGTTTTCACTAAAATTCACCTAGCAAAAGATTTTATCATGCATCAAACATTCAAATTCCTCCATTAATCAACAAAATACATGCATGTTACACATGGTTCAAATTTCATACATGAACCCTAGCTCAAAATATAGCTAGAAATGGGTAGATCATGCTTCAAAGACTTCAAAAATACAAAGAACATTAAAAAACGGGGCTGGGGAGCACTTACAATCAAGCTCGGAAATGTTGAACAAAACCCCAGCTATGGCTATTGAGAAATTCGGCTAGCACTTGGAGAAGATGGACACATTTTTGCTTTGATTTTCCCTTTTTATTCTTTTAATTACCAAATGACCAAAATGCCCTTAGGGTCTTTCTTTCAAATTTTTCCTATGCATGTCCATTTTTGTCCAAAATTATAGAAATTGGTTAAATTGCTAATTAGGACCTTCTAATTTACAATCTAAAGCAATTTAATGCCAAAAGCTTCTAGAACACAAGTTTTGCATCTTATTCAATTTGGTCCCTAAAGTTCAATTGGACATTTTATGCATAGAATTTCTTCATGAAACTTTCACACAAGCATACAATTATATCATAGGCCTCATAAGAATCATAAAATAATTATTTCTATTTTGGATTTGTGGTCTCAAAGCCACTATTCCAGCTAGACCCTAATTCGAGATGTTACAGTATTAATTGAGTTATATATGTTTTAATAATTTAATTTAATTTAGGTCCATTTTAAAGTTAATTAAAAAAATTGCAAGATCCGCTGGTGTGCTGTAAAAGAGTGTAAATAAGGTATGGGATCTAAACTCAATAACTTGTTTCGATAATAATAATTATTATGATTTAATTGATTTTTTAGCTTGCTAATTGGAATTTTTTAGCTTGGTAATTGGACTTGGCTTAATAGCTAAGAAATTAAATTTTTAAATGGCCGAATCAGGTACGTTTCGAGCCCTACCTATTTGGCATGGTAGCATTGTTGTTAGTTTGATTGAATGATTGACATTGTCATAAATGCTTGATTAATTTTATATATGTTTGGGTTGTATGTATAGCATGATTATGAATGAAATAAGGCTTATGCGTGATATATTCATACAAGTGATTTGTTATGATATGTTCGAAAGACTGTTATACATGCCCACAAAGAAAAGTTGTAAATAAACATGAAATTGTGATTTGTTGAATGATACCATGTTTTTGGTAAATTGAAAGTTGGAATATTATTTTCATTTACTGAAAGTATTTGATAATTGAGGGCATATGTTGAAAATGTCAATTAAATGTGAAAGTATTGATTTATGGCTATGTATGAGATTGTATGACATATTGCATGTACATTGGTGTGGGTTATTTTTGTGGTTGACGGAGGAGTTCCATGGAGTACTGGCGGCATATTAAGTCCACATTTATATGTAGTCGGTGCACTGCACTTGGAGTACTGAGGGGATTGGCGATTTTATCGCATGATATGTTATTCGGCAGATTTTTTGCATTTATGTTATATAGTGATTTCTACCACATCGAGCTTTGTTCACATAAGTTGGAGTTTAGCATACGGGTTCTGGGAAACTCGTGGTGTGTAGCGGATGGTTTGGGTAGGAACTTACATGTGCATTATGTCATGATCATGTTACAGAAGAATGTTGATATTGATGTTTGATTGTGTTATTTGGTTCTATGAGATAATGATTGAATGTATGTAATATGCTTTATTGTTTAAACTCACAGTGAGCTTGTTAAGCTCACCTCATTACTTCAACTTTTCTGGTAATGAACAAAATTAAGATCGGATTTGGTATGCAGACGTACAGCGGACTCCGGACTCGTTTTCACACTATTATTTTTATTTTATTTCTAGTTAAAATTCCTAGTATTATTTGGGTTTTGGACTGTAAAATTATTTGAACTGTGGTTTGGGACTATTTTCGTTTTAAAGTTTTCATATATGGGATTGAATTTTAATTATATGTTGAAATTGGATTGAACATGTCACTCGGCTAAATTAATAATTGAGAATTTTATTCATTTTATCACTGCAAACAAGATAAACAAAATGTTTTCCTTCTAAGGCAATGTCATGCAATGTTTTCTAAAAATTACTCTAGTTCTGCTAACTTGACTTAATAAAGGTTGATTTAATTAAATGAACATTTTCCCAAAATTAACAAAGATATCCGCAGTTTTATTAAAAGAGAGTGTTTCGGAGGTTTCGACTATCGATAGAGTAGGAACAACGCTTAGGTGTCCAATGTGACTTTCACTATTTAGCCATAACGTCTAGGTCGGGTTTGGAATGTTACAATTCTAGTTGTAAAAGCTACGAATTTCAACCTATAAAAGGGTTATAGTTACCCTAGGTTTATATACAGAAAATAACACAATCAAGAGAGAATTTTGTATTTCAGTTTGAAGGGGTTTTCTTTGTTTTGACTCTCTCCATCTAGTATTTTTCTCTTATTAGTGAAATCTCCTTTGTCCTGTGGTTTTTATCCTCTTCGGAGGAGTTTTTCTACGTAAAATTAGTATGTTTAATCTTTTCAATTTCTTCATTATTATTCTTATGCATTGCTTACACATGATTATCCCCAACATTTTTTTATATTAAAAAAATAATTATTTATTAACGTGCCATACACATGGATTACCATGTCGTCAACAAAGTTAAAAAATGTTAACTTTTACATCCATTTTAGGGTGATTTGACAAATAATATAAGTTCAAAAGTTAAAAAGAGACGAAAATTAAATGGAAGACTAAAATGAATTTTTTCTATAAATTTGAAATGCCGAATAAGTTATTATGTGAAAAAATAAAAGACAGATTAACTATTAAAGAAAGTCTCCAAGACTTGTAGTTGATTGATGGAAACCTTAAGAAGAGTCCGTCCAAACTTAAAAAAGGGAAAGATTTAGAAGAAGTTAAAAAGGGTGCAATCTCATCCCTACATCCCCAAATCTCCACAAATTGGGACCATATATTCTTATCTTTATTGCATATAATACATGCAAAGTTGCTTTCTATTTGTCAAAATTAGAACCAATGCTCCTTCATTTCCATTTCATAGGAACTTGAAAATGAAATATGGAGACGGACAAAGACTTGGTCCCAAATTTGTCTACAACCTTAATTAAGGCCATTTTAATTATTCGAGAGTCTTCTCTTGAAAACTTAATTCATTTTTAAAAATCAGTATATCATATAATATATATATACGACACGAAGTACAGAAGAATAATATTATGACAAGTGGTGTATTTATATATTTTTATTCAATTTTTCCTTTTTAAAAGATAATTCAATAAATGATTTATTTATATGAGTTAAATTAAGTGGATAAATAATTTTTTTCCAGATTTTTATTATTTAATTAACTATTTATCTTAAATATAAATTTTTAAAATATACACTAAACAAATTTTTATAGATAGTATCTAATTAAACAAATAAAATTTATTTAAATTTCTACTTTTATAATTAACATAGAGTAAGAAAAATAATATTTATTTATTCATTTTATTTTATTTTTTGAAATAAAATATAATATCTAATACTTAAAAATTTTACATTTGAAAATCTTATCTAATTACTTAAACTTTTAAATATTCAGGGAATATTCAAATTAAAAATATAAAAAATTATTTAATTTCAAATTATATTAAAAATATTTATTTTAAAACTTAAATTTAAAATTAAAAAGGTTTCATTAAAAAATTATCTTAAAATAAAAATATAAAATTTAATTTAAAAATAAATTTTCATTTACCTAACTAACTATTTATCTAATTAACACAAGATAATAAAATATATATTGATTTATTCATTTAAAATTAAAAAATAAAATAAGAATATAACATCCAAACATTTTAAAATTTTACATTTGGAATCCCATCTACTTAGTCTTTAAATATTTAGTAAAATTTCAAATTAAAAATCTAAAAATCAAATCATTTTCAAATTAAATTTTAAAACAGCAAAAAATATGTTGAGATAAAGATAATATATATCTATTATCTTAGTTATTATATTATATAAATAATTTATTTTTTGTTACATATATAAATAACTTATATTAATTAGTTTTTATTAGAATTTTGTGACCTAAATTTCCGTTAAAGAAAAATACAGTGGTAAAATTAAGGGATCTATGTAGGCTTAAGGTATAGAACTATACTTTGTCTATTTGACATTTTTTTAAAATTTTTATATAGATGTAGTCGAAACTCCTCTTGTATCATTTAGTTTTCAACATTAGTGAGTTTCTCCTCCTCTTTCCGTGAATTTTTTTTTCCAACAGAATTTTCAAGTAAAATCCGTATTTTATTTTTCCTTTATTTTTGCTTTGCGGTTATTCTATATTGTCATTATCGACGTTTGATTTTAACAGTTTTATTGTAAATCTTTTTTACCCTTTTTTTTTCCCTCAATTAGTTTCATATATTTATTGCTCTGTATTTCTTTTACTACGCTATTTCTTTATTAATATTTCGTGGTATGAATTTTTTTTCATTAATATTTCTATTTTCCTTTTAGAATTTTACTTTTAGTTTGGAACAAATTTAAGTTATATTTCTCCTCAATTTTCTCTTAAAAATTTTTTAATGCTATTTTTTTATAAATTAATATTTAAGGTATACTTTAAGTTGACTTATATATGTAAATTTTTATATAAAATAGGGTTAAATTAAATTTTAAACCCCTTATGTTATTTTTAATTGATTTATTTTACACACGATTTTAAAATTTATTCCATTGAATACTTGTATCTATTTTCTGTATTTTTCAAATCTGTGCATCAATTTTATTATTATATTCAATTCCTAAAGTGATAATTTAAGTATTTAATTTTTTTAAATTTAATTAAAGTAATTTTAAAAATAAATAAAAATAAAAAATCATTATTATAGTTTTATCTTTTCAAAGGAATGTTTAATATAATATTATTTATTTTCGTTAACTATTATAAGTAATATTAAAATTTATAAACTTTTTTAAAAACATAAATGAAGTGTTTTCAAAAAATAATGTTAAAAATTAGTAACTTTTTTAAAAAAACATTATTAAATTTTTTTATATAATAGTAAAAGATATGCATTAAAACAATTTTGAAGAATCTAAACAAGTTTTAAAAATAATTTAATCTTTTTAGCAGCATAAGTGAATTTAAATTTTAAAATATGTAAATGATATATTTTCAAAATAGATTAATAAAATTAGACTTTAAAAAAAATTAAAAACAGGTTTCTAAAAAATGAAACACAATTGAAAGCACTTTAAAAAATAAAACATTTATTATAAATAAATTTCATAAATAAAAGTAAAAATAAATTTTATAAACATTTTTTCATTTGTGTTTAATCTAGGAAATTTTTTACACCATACATTATTTTTATCAAATAAAATATCGAATTCAAAATATATAAAAAATTATAAAATAATTCGAACTTATTTATATTATTAATCATAGAAGTTATACAAAATTATAAAATAAATTTAATTAATACATATAAAGAAACTTGTACATGCACGAGTAAAAAACTAATTATATTACATATTACTTTCATTTGAGATTTTTTTTTTAAATACAACTAATTAATTATACCAAGACTTCCTATTAAAATCAATTATTATACATTTCAAACTAAGTATTGATTTTTAATTATAAGTTCGATAAATTATATTTTTAAATGCTGAAAATTAAGTATTGATTTTTACTTGAATTTATATAATTAGATAAATTAGTAAATATAAGTATTGAATATATTTTTTTTATAAAAGTAATATTAATTTTGAAAGATTATTTATTGTTAATCTTATATATAATATTTTATTTTTTGAGATAGTTTTGGATAAAAGAAAAATATGATAATTTGAATATTTCATTTTTTAAAAAATTATTTTATTTTATTTTATAAAATAAAATCAACTTAATATTTTCTACATTAAGTGATTAAGTAGTTATCTACCTACTTATCTTATTCAACATTTCTTGAGTTTTATATTAAGTAAAATAAAATAAAATTATCATCAAACACATTTAAAATAAGTAATGACTTATTTGACCTCAAACTTTATAGAAAAAAGTTATTTTAACAATTCATTTAATTTTTCGCCCATTTTAGCCATCAAACATGCGATGTTTATCAAAATTTTTTCAAAATAGATAAAAAAAAATCATTTTAGCCATTCATTTAATTTTTCACCTCTTTCAACCCTTAAACTTGCGGTTTTTGTCAAATCACTCCAAAATAATGAATGGAAAAGTTAACGTTTGTTAACTTTGCTGACACGTGGATGCCACGATAGCAATTAATTAATTTTTTAAATTTTAAAAAATTCATAAAATTGTAAAATTATTTTTAAAATATTAAAAATGTATAAAATTTATAAAAAATATATTTTTAAATTTTTTAAATTTTTTAAAAAATGAATTAATTGCTAACGTGACATACACATAAACTACCATGTGGATGTCACATCAATAAAGTTAATAGATGTTAACTTTTATATCTATTTTGAGGTAATTTGACAAATAATACAAGTTAAAGGGTTAAAAGAGACGAAAAATTAAATAGAGAGCTAAAATGACTTTTTTGTAAAGTTAGGCCCAAATAAGTCATTATACCTTTAAAATATTAATTGTTAAAATTTTTCATTTTCAATAAAATAAAAAATTTCAACGATTTATCAAATATACTGTCGAAACCATTTTTAAATCGGGTTTTGGAAAATGGTAATCGACTTTAAGAAAAACGAAAATGGGAGTCGCCACCAATCTTTTTAGGTGTGATTGGATCACCTTATAAAATGTTTTGTTTTAAAACATTAATTTTGGTCTATGAAATTAGAAAACAGGTTCGGGAGCCAGTTACATACGAGGAAGAGTTAACACCCTCGTAACGCCCAAAAATTGGTACCTAATTAATTATCAAGTGTCTTTAATGTCGAAAATTCAAAGATCTTAAGATGTAATCCTCTTTAAAATATTTTAATTTTGAAAATTGGGGTTCACTCGTATCAAAGTATTGACACTAAGTTAGCTTTTTAGAAATCTCTATCTCGAAACAACAAAATGCCACATCCAGTAAGTTAGGACATATTGTAACACCCCGTACCCGAGACCGTTGCCGGAGTCGGACACGAGGGGTTCACAAACTAAATTCGCTTACTATCGCAATCCATTTTAAAATTTTCCAGGCAGTTGGCTAACTGCGACACTGTCACTTTAAAAATCATATCTTGAGTTTCACAACTCGAAAATCAGTTTCGTAATTTTTCCCTGAAACTAGACTCATATGGCCATCTACATATTTTTTTCTAGAAATTTTGGTAGGGCCAATTAGTACAGTTTATTAGTCAAAGTCTCCCATGTTACAGGGATCGACTACACTGACCTTTGCGCATTACGACTTGGATATCTCCCTGCACAGAGCTTCAATACTGATGACGTTTGTTTCTATAGAAACTAGACTCAGAGAGAAATCTATACATATATGGCATGACTCCTAATTATCTCTAGTTAATTTATAATGAATTTCCAAAGTCGGAACAGGGAATCCAGAAACCGTTCTGGCCCTGTCTCACAAGAACCTGAATATCTCTTAACATACTATCCATATGATCGTTTCGTTACTTTCCTATGAAAATAGATTCATCAAGGTTCGTTTACATAATTTATTCACTATTTAATTCCAATCCTACTATTTTTAGTGATTTTCCAAATCTACATCACTGCTGCTGCCAGCATCTGCCTTTAAGGTAGACTTTACCTATTTCATAGTTTCCATGATTCAACTAGCCCTTTTAGCATAAATAGCACCAATTATGATAGCGATTAACCATTCCATACCAAAAGATTATAACATTATGCTCAAACATATATAAGCCATTTTCGCATGGCTATACACATTAACCAAATATTCTTCCGCCACTAGTCTATTTTATACATGCCATAAGATAATCCAAAACGTAGCAGTACCAAACAATGGATAGTGATAGTGTGACTAGTTGCTGACGATCCCCGAGCCTGTAGCTTCCAAATGAGATCTATAAAACAGAGGAAACAGAGTAAACGGAGTAAGCATTACAATGCTTAGTAAGTTTTAAGCAGTGTCAACAGATAACAATCAAATTATAACATAGTTGTTCGTATTTTTATTTCACTCTTCCTTCGGGCATACCATCCCTTTACCGAATATGCACATCTCATCATATACAATAGGCAGATAAACTTTCACATAAAAGCGAGCTCATGTGACATAGATATATCGTATGATTTCACATAACCTCTCACACTGATCCGATGTCACATAATCATAGGAATAGTCTCATAGATTGCTCTCGTATGCATCACATAACTACCTTATGATTTAGTGCAAATCAAGCTCACATATAAACTTGGAGTACATACCTGTTTAACCTTTCGCATTGAGTATATTTATAAGCAATTCTTATTACGAAGTCTTACCCGGACATAATCTCCACACGAAGTTATCGGGTCTTACCCGGACAAAATCCCCACACGTAGTCATCGGGTCTTTAGAGCTCGGATATAGTACGAGCACGAAGCTTACGGACATTAATCAGTGATAATATTCTCGCATAAAGCCTGCGGGGTTTTAACCCGGATATAGTACTGACACAAATGCCCTTCGGGACTTATCACATTTATACACTTTCACATCCATCACGTTGGCCACTCGGCCCTGTCACATATATATACACTTCCACATTCATCACATCGGCCATTAGGCCTTATCACATATATACACTTTCACATTCATCACATCGGCCATTAGGCCCTATCACGTATATACACTTTCACATTCATCACATCGGCCATTAGGCCTTATCACATATATATACACTTTCACATTCATCACATCGGCCATTAGGCCCTATCACATATATATACACTTTCACATTCATCACATCGGCTATTAGGCCTTATCACATATATACACTTTCACATTCATCACATTGGCCATTCGGCCTTATCACATATATATACACTTTCACATTTATTCAAATATACTTCACATACCACATATACTATCATTTCATATTCGAATACTCATAAGCTTACAATACCACGATTTAGAATTCAAGTATGGGTTTAATCAATAGCTTATGAGCAACTAAAACAAGTTTTATCCATGTTTACAACAAAATCACATATTCACTACGAGCTGTTTTCCTAAGCAATGGTCACTAAATTATTTATAACCGGAGCTACAAAACTCCAAATCACTTGCCGTTAATTTTTCCTGAATATAGACTCGTATATATTCCATCCATAAAATTTCCAGAATTTTAGGTTTGGCCAATAAATACCAGATTTTTCTTAAAGTTTCCCCTATTTCACTGTTTGACTAATCTGACCACTCTTCACTACGAATCAAATTTCTCATTTTACAGAATTCAAAATGTGTTGTATTTGATTTCATTTGAAACTAGACTCATTAAGGAGTCTAAGCATATAAATTTTATCTTATAACCATTTTTGTACAATTTATAATGATTTTATAAAAACAGAACAGGGGATTTCGGAGTCATTCTGACACCATCTCACACAACTTTAAATATCTCATTATCGGAAATTAATTTTCTTACACGGTTTCTTTTATAAGAAACTAGACTCATTAAGATTTAATTTCATAATTTATTCAGCCTCTAATTCAACTCCAACAATTTATGGTGATTTTCTAAATTCATGTTACTGCTGCTGTCCTAAGCAGGTTTATCACAAATTTACTCTTCTGACATATCCTTTTAGCACTTCATGATATCATATCCATTTGGCGACATATCACATCAATAACTTACCTATACTTCATAATAGCCATTAGGCTATATGCATAAAAATTTACAATAGAGTTATGATTCTTTTAATATGTGCTTAACATATCATACTCAATCACATTATAGGCTTTAATACTTAAAACTTACCTCGATCGCTAATGTACGTCAATTCCAACTATTCGACCAATTTCCCTTTTTCCACGATCCGACTTTGTTTCCTTGAGTTCTTGAGCTAATGAACCAAATTTAAACTTATCACATCACTATTGTGTAAAACCACATTCGATTATATTATAATTCGGTTAGCAAGAAATACACTTATTCCTTATAACATTTAGCTTCGAGATCACCACCTCAATCATCTCAAGTACCAAACATGCATTAATACTCTCTTTAGTACAATTTCGTTACTTTAACTAAATACTAAACATATCCTTTTGCTTATCTATACACATCCGCATTTTAACTCATACCAATCATAACAAATAGCATAATATTTGTTAACATATAAAATTATGGTTGACATTACATCATTTACTTCCACTAACCATTTAAGCATAACCTAAGCGCATACATTGCATTGACAAACCAAACCAAAATATCCAATACATAGTCAAACATATAATTGTTATTTCACTCCTTTTCGAACTAATTTATAAAATGCATTCTCAAAGCCATAGCATATCATACATGAAACTTACCAGAGATGAATTAATCATAAGCTATTTATAGTACCTTAACCAAACACAACAACTAACTTCACACATATTTTATCTATGCAAATACCAAAGCCGAATCAACTAAATATACTTATGAATATATATATATATCATCATCGAAATCACCTAAGCTTAGACATCATTTCTTAATTCCAAGCAAGTTGCCGAATGCAACCTTACTAAATTTTCATGGATTCAAGTCATGGATTCAATATACCATTACCATGAAATCAACAACCAAAATTCATAGACAATTTAGGAAAATCACATTCCAAATCTCAAATTCAAGCAAAGACCATGGCCGAAATGCACATATAACCACATAACAAAAAATATTGAACCTTTGGTTGCCTAACTAGCTTAACATCCATCAAATTTTAAATCAAGAAACTCACCTCATCTATAATCAACCCTCAATACCCTAAAGCATCAAAAACGACATCAAAGAAATACAACCATCCATGGCCGAATGTCATCTTCTTAACTTTACAAAAAAACATTTGCCATGAGCTAGCTTCTATACTTGATGGCCACTCCAAATATACAAAGATTTTCAATGATAGAGCATTAACATACCTTAATCCACTTAAAGGTGACCAAATGCCTTAACTTCAATTTCTTCTTTTCTTTCTTTAGGTACGGCAATGGAGGAAGAAAAAGATGAACCAACTTTGTTTTTATCACCTATTTCTTTTAATATGAGTTCATATTATTTATTCATTTAACATTTAATTTATTAATATAAAAGGCATATATTTTGTATCCCATACTCCTTATTTTATTTTTCCCTAACATAAATCACTAACAAAACATGTTTATGACATGTTTTGCCCATAACATTTTGTCCTCCTTCCTTGTCATGGCCGGCCACTACTAAATTAAGGGGGAAATTGACATGCAAGTCCACCCTTTTATTACATGCACTAATAGATCCTATAGATTAACCTATCACATTTCAAAAGTGTCACACATAAGTCCTATTAGCTGAATTCACATGCAGTCGACTAAATCGAAGCTTAAAACTTTCACACATTCATATTCACATATTTTAGACAATAAATATCATATTCAAATAATTTGGTGACTCGGTTTAGCGGTCCCGAAACCGCTTTCCGACTAGGGTCACTTTAGGGGTGTCACAACTCTTCCCCCTTTAGGGATTTTCGTCCCCGAAAATTTCTACCGATGCATAGTTTAGGATAACATCCTCTTATTGAATTATATCCATATAAACATTAGCTCACCGATAGCAATTGTAATTCATCACTGATTTCGCATCGATCCATAAAAATCATTTTCTTATCTTAAAACAAATACATAAACATTTCTACAAGTATGCACATATATCTCATTTTCTTGATTTCATAAGCAATAATCACTTAATTTAATTCACAAATGCATTTCAAATACATATTAAGCACATATTAACATGTATAATTCACATCATCAACCCACATATTTGTTCATTTAGCACATTCAATCATAGTTAACGTTACCCGTATACAGTCGAATAGGCATAAAGCCTAATATAATACACTGGCATGAGATTTATTCTAGCGCATAACTCGTATATCCAAAATTATCAACATTCATCAAAAATTCTTTCAAACTTTCGAATGTCGAAACTTAATCAAAATAATTTCTTGAACAAGATTAACAAAATAGTGTCCATTCAGCAATAGCACATATAGCTCTTACAATGCCATATCCTAGATATGGTCTTACATATTCTCACATATCGAGCCGATGCCATATCCCAGACATGGTCTTACACACTATCTCAAATCAATGCCTCCGTCCCAAACGAGGTCTTACATGAATTCCACTTCACACACTTAGTGCCCACTGACCGATCTCGCACTCATAGTGCTCGGTTAAAGGAATTCGCACACACACCGTGCCTCCAATTATTCACATACATAGTGCTCTTATTCGTTCGTTAATACACATTGATATGACTTAACCAAGTCTATAAACATCATGTATGTACACTTTTAAACATATCATCTCATTTAAATTTGAATTCGTATAGTAATGAATATTTAAACTTTACTCAAATTACCGGCACGAAGCCTACTAGGCACGAAGGCCCGAATACACGTCACCAGCATGATTGCTCTTCGGGACCTAGCCCGGACATCATTCGAATAACCATGCACATTTAACAATAAATCATGACACATTCGTATTTCATTTTCATTAGCAAAACTCAAACACAAGACACTTATCATTCTTGCAATTTCGGCTCAATAGCCACACACAAAGAGCATGATTTTGATTTGCTTAAAACATGATCTAATCAAATCATAATTTAAGCTCTATTACTCAAGAACTTACCCCTTTCCGTTGTCTGAAATCAACTCGGTAAGGTCGCACCCTTAATATAAATAATTGATAGAAAATATATATATAGTGGGTTCGCACACATAGTGCTTAATAATCAACCACGCACACTTAGTGCCATGTACTTTAAACTCGCACACTTAGTGCCATGCATTTCAAGCCCGCACACTTAGTGCCAATCTCACAACCGTGAACACTTATTGCCCGCACACTTAGTGCCAATCTCACAACCGTGAACACTTATTGCCCGCACACTTAGTGCTGAAAACCAACCACTCTATACGGTTCACTGCCTTTTTACATTCGACAATTTCGTCTCTACATACATATACACATTTAGCAATACACATTAGTATATCATTTACATTACTTGAATACAAACACAACATGCTTATCGACCATTCAACTTCCAGTTCCATAGCCACATACAAAACCACATTTATAGTCATAACACTCCTTCAAAATTGCATCACTTATACCCCTATATTTCAATCCAAATCGAAATTCAAATACGAGTACATGATACGTACCTGATCAACTTAATAATTTAGGCATATCTAAGTGAAGTTATATCGCAAATTCTCATAGTCAGAAACTTGCTACAGCTCGATCGGGATCAGGATTCATTGCAATACAGCAAACACATTTTAATAGCCAAAAATCATCACACTATCATTTTATCACTTTATGGCATGTATAAATAGACTCACGCGTGCTACGTTAGTCCTAGAATCGACTAAACTGTAACTCTGATACCAATAAAATTGTAACACCCCGTACCCGAGACAGTTGCCGGAGTCGGACACGAGGGGTTCACAAACTAAATTCGCTTACTATCGCAATCCATTTTAAAATTTTCCAGGCAGTTGGCTAACTGCGACACTGTCACCTTAAAAATCATATCTTGAGTTTCACAACTCGAAAATCAGTTTCGTAATTTTTCCCTGAAACTAGACTCATATGCCCATCTAAATATTTTTTTCTAGAAATTTTGGTCGGGCCAATTAGTACAGTTTATTAGTCAAATTCTCCCATGTTACAGGGATCGACTACACTGACCTTTGCGCATTACGACTTGGATATCTCCCTGCACAGAGCTTCAATACTGATGACGTTTGTTTCTATCGAAACTAGACTCAGAGAGGAATCTATACATATATGGCATGACTTCTAATTATCTCTGGTTAATTTATAATGAATTTCCAAAGTCGGAACAGGGAATCCAGAAACCGTTCTGGTCCTGTCTCACAAGAACCTGAATATCTCTTAACATACTATCCATATAATCGTTTCGTTACTTTCCTATGAAAATAGATTCATCAAGGTTCGTTTATATAATTTATTCACTATTTAATTCCAATCCTAATATTTTTAGTGATTTTCCAAATCTACATCACTGCTGCTGCCAGCATCTGCCTTTAAGGTAGACTTTACCTATTTCATAGTTTCCATGATTCAACTAGCCCTTTTAGCATAAATAGCACCAATTATGATAGCGATTAACCATTCCATACCAAAAGATTATAACATTATGCTCAAACATATATAAGCCATTTTCGCATGGCTATACACATTAACCAAAATATTCTTCCGCCACTAGTCTATTTTATACATGCCATAAGATAATCCAAAACGTAGCAGTACCAAACAATGGATAGTGATAGTGTGACTAGTTGCTGACGATCCCCGAGCCTGTAGCTTCCAAATGAGATCTATAAAACAGAGGAAACAGAGTAAACGGAGTAAGCATTACAATGCTTAGTAAGTTTTAAGCAGTGTCAACAGATAACAATCAAATTATAACATAGTTGTTCGTATTTTTATTTCACTCTTCCTTCGGGCATACCATCCCTTTATCGAATATGCACATCTCATCATATACAATAGGCAGATAAACTTTCACATAAAAGCGAGCTCATGTGACATAGATATATCGTATGATTTCACATAACCTCTCACACTGATCCGATGTCACATAATCATAGGAATAGTCTCATAGATTGCTCTCGTATGCATCACATAACTACCTTATGATTTAGTGCAAATCAAGCTCACATATAAACTTGGAGTACATATCTGTTTAACCTTTCGCATTGAGTATATTTATAAGCAATTCTTATTACGAAGTCTTACCCGGACATAATCTCCACACGAAGTTATCGGGTCTTACCCGGACAAAATCCCCACACGTAGTCATCGGGTCTTTAGAGCTCGGATATAGCACGAGCACGAAGCTTACGGACATTAATCAGTGATAATATTCTCACATAAAGCCTGCGGGGTTTTAACCCGGATATAGTACTGACACAAATGCCCTTCGGGACTTATCACATTTATACACTTTCACATCCATCACGTTGGCCACTCGGCCCTGTCACATATATATACACTTCCACATTCATCACATCGGCCATTAGTCCTTATCACATATATACACTTTCACATTCATCACATCGGCCATTAGGCCCTATCACGTATATACACTTTCACATTCATCACATCGGCCATTAGGCCTTATCACATATATATACACTTTCACATTCATCACATCGGCCATTAGGCCCTATCACATATATATACACTTTCACATTCATCACATCGGCTATTAGGCCTTATCACATATATACACTTTCACATTCATCACATTGGCCATTCGGCCTTATCACATATATATACACTTTCACATTTATTCAAATATACTTCACATACCACATATACTATCATTTCATATTCGAATACTCATAAGCTTACAATACCACGATTTAGAATTCAAGTATGGGTTTAATCAATAGCTTATGAGCAACTAAAACAAGTTTTATCCATGTTTACAACAAAATCACATATTCACTACGAGCTGTTTTCCTGAGCAATGGTCACTAAATTACTTATAACCGGAGCTACAAAACTCCGAATCACTTGCCGTTAATTTTTCCTGAATATAGACTCGTATATATTCCATCCATAAAATTTCCAGAATTTTAGGTTTGGCCAATCAATACCAGATTTTTCTTAAATTTTCCCCTGTTTCACTGTTTGACTAATCTGACCACTCTTCACTACGAATCAAATTTCTCATTTTACAGAATTCAAAATGTGTTCTAGTTGATTTCATTTGAAACTAGACTCATTAAGGAGTCTAAGCATATAAATTTTATCTTATAACCATTTTTGTACAATTTATAATGATTTTCTAAAAACAGAACAGGGGATTTCGGAGTCATTCTAACACCGTCTCACACAACTTTAAATATCTCATTATCGGAAATTAATTTTCTTACACGGTTTCTTTTATAAGAAACTAGACTCATTAAGCTTTAATTTCATAATTTATTCAGCCTCTAATTCAACTCCAACAATTTATGGTGATTTTCTAAATTCATGTTACTGCTGCTGTCCTAAGCAGGTTTATCACAAATTTACTCTTCTGACATATCCTTTTAGCACTTCATGATATCATATCCATTTGGCAACATATCACATCAATAACTTACCTATACTTCATAATAGCCATTAGGCTATATGCATAAAAATTTACAATAGAGTTATGATTCTTTTAATATGTGCTTAACATATCATACTCAATCACATTATAGGCTTTAATACTTAAAACTTACCTCGATCGCTAATGTACGCAATTCCAACTATTCGACCAATTTCCCTTTTTCCACGATCCGACTTTGTTTCCTTGAGTTCTTGAGCTAATGAACCAAATTTAAACTTATCACATCACTATTGTGTAAAACCACATTCGATTATATTATAATTCGGTTAGCAAGAAATACACTTATTCCTTATAACATTTAGCTTCGAGATCACCACCTCAATCATCTCAAGTACCAAACATGCATTAATACTCTCTTTAGTACAATTTCGTTACTTTAACTAAATACTAAACATATCCTTTTGCTTATTTATACACATCCGCATTTTAACTCATACCAATCATAACAAATAGCATAATATTTGTTAACATATAAAATTACGGTTGACATTACATCATTTACTTCCACTAACCATTTAAGCATAACCTAAGCGCATACATTGCATTGACAAACCAAACCAAAATATCCAATACATAGTCAAACATATAATTGTTATTTCACTCCTTTTCGAACTAATTTATAAAATGCATTCTCAAAGCCATAGCATATCATACATGAAACTTACCAGAGATGAATTAATCATAAGCTATTTATAGTACCTTAACCAAACACAACAACTAACTTCACACATATTTTATCTATGCAAATACCAAAGCCGAATCAACTAAATATACTTATGAATATATATATATCATCATCGAAATCACCTAAGCTTAGACATCATTTCTTAATTCCAAGCAAGTTGCCGAATGCAACCTTACTAAATTTTCATGGATTCAAGTCATGGATTCAATATACCATTACCATGAAATCAACAACCAAAAATTCATAGACAATTTAGGAAAATCACATTCCAAATCTCAAATTCAAGCAAAGACCATGGCCGAAATGCACATATAACCACATAACAAAAAATATTGAACCTTTGGTTGCCTAACTAGCTTAACATCCATCAAATTTTAAATCAAGAAACTCACCTCATCTATAATCAGCCCTCAATACCCTAAAGCATCAAAAACGACATCAAAGAAATACAACCATCCATGGCCGAATGTCATCTTCTTAACTTTACAAAAAAACATTTGCCATGAGCTAGCTTCTATACTTGATGGCCACTCCAAATATACAAAGATTTTCAATGATAGAGCATTAACATACCTTAATCCACTTAAAGGTGACCAAATGCCTTAACTTCAATTTCTTCTTTTCTTTCTTTAGGTACGGCAATGGAGGAAGAAAAAGATGAACCAACTTTGTTTTTATCACCTATTTCTTTTAATATGAGTTCATATTATTTATTCATTTAACATTTAATTTATTAATATAAAAGGCATATATTTTGTATCCCATACTCCTTATTTTATTTTTCCCTAACATAAATCACTAACAAAACATGTTTATGACATGTTTTGCCCATAACATTTTGTCCTCCTTCCTTGTCATGGCCGGCCACTACTAAATTAAGGGGGAAATTGACATGCAAGTCCACCCTTTTATTACATGCACTAATAGATCCTATAGATTAACCTATCACATTTCAAAAGTGTCACACATAAGTCCTATTAGCTGAATTCACATGCAGTCGACTAAATCGAAGCTTAAAACTTTCACACATTCATATTCACATATTTTAGACAATAAATATCATATTAAAATAATTTGGTGACTCGGTTTAGCGGTCCCGAAACCGCTTTCCGACTAGGGTCACTTTAGGGGTGTCACACATATTGCTTTGTAATTCCAAGACAGTTGCTCACATTTTGAAAACCTTTAAAAACTTAGAAGGGTACTTGATTATTCAAACTCAACGAGAAAAGTTGCAACCCAATAAGTTAGGGCGCTACTTTCTCGAAATTTCCAAACACCAGGCATTGCCTTTATATTTTTTGAAAACTTTGGAGTCTTGTTTTTTTTTTTTAAAATGATACGTGGGGAATTGTTTTGCATTAGAAATCATACATAGTAACATATTATTGTAGTAGGTAAATAATACATACCTTTACACAAAATGATGGCAATAATATAAAGATCGTGCATTAGATACATACATATAAAAATAATATACATATATAGCAAATATTAACAATATGCATACAAAGATATATATAGCATGTATTGAGAATGAATAAACAAAACATACAAACATACGAAGTAATAATTAAATAATGCATGATATACAAAAAAAGTAATAATTAAATAATGCATGATATACAAAAAAGAGTAATACAATATCAATGTACATATTCATGAAATGTAATATCAAATAATAAATATATAATAACATATAACACATGATATATGCAATATATAAAAAAATGGAATGAGTTATTGTTAACAAAATATACATATAACACAAATAAAGACATAATATTTAATAATAATTTTAAAATAGTATTTGCTATACAATATATAGAACATAATAACAAAATATTTATAAAAGAATAATAATTATATATAAAATATATGGGGTTTAAAAAATATATAAAATAAAAGTATGTAAAAGAATTTATAAAATAACACATAATATAAAAATATCATTTTAAAGTAAAATAATACATAATAAATAATTAATTAATAATTTAATATGTGTATAACATGAGTTAAAAATATAATTTAATTTACAAATTTACAAATTTTAAATAATATAATGAATAATATAAACATAAATAATGTAATAGATAATATATGATATACATAACATATATAAAAAAATGATAAGTAATATAGAATAAAAATAAAAATATAATAAATGTTATATAATAAAATATAATTTAAATATATAGAAAATAAGAAATATAATAGATATAATATAAAATAATTAAGTTTATATGTAAAAACAATATATATAAATAATTAATAAATATATAATACAAGTAAAAATATAATAATAATATAAAAAATAATGATGTAAAATAATAATAATAATTTGTGAAAAATAATAGACAATAAATAATATTAATATATATAATAAAATAATCTTACAATATATAATATAAAAGCAAGGTTAAAAATAAAAACAAATAACAATATATGAAATATGAAATATATATAATAATAATAATAAATAAATATGTAGGGCTAAATTTAAAGTTCAGTAAAATTACTGGGTGAATTCAAAAGAAATAAAACTGAATTTAGGTCCCAATTAAAACGCGCGTAAAACAAAAGGGACTCATTGGGCAAATTGCCCTATTCCCAAAATGGCGCCGTTTCCCAGAATGTGATTTAATAACCGTTGGGACTAAATTGAAACAATTGTAAAATATTAGGGCTAAATTAAAAATAGAATAAAACGTAATTATAAATTAAAAGAGGTGGAAGGACCGATTGGGTAATTAACCCAATTCTAAAAAACACGCGGATCCTCCCCTAGTAATCGGGTCAATACGCGGATCCTATGGCTTAATACGACACTGTTTTGAGCTTATTAAGTTAAGCAAAAACGATGTCGTTTCAAAGAGGCTATATAATCCAATTTCGTAGCTTAAAAAATCATTTTAACACCGGCCTAAAAAAAAGTCCTGAAATGCTCTGCAGAAGGGAAGAGAGAGGTCCCCGGCCCTGGCCTCCGGCCACGGTGCAGTGCTTGCACACGCGCCTCACGCGCCGTCGTACACAGTGGTCTGAAGGCTTAAAAACCTTCGTCCTTCCACAGGTAACCTCTTTTCCCTTAGATCCTTACTCGTATATGCTAGAACAGTTCATATATGTTCAAAATAAAGCACGAGATATGCGATTAAATCACCTTTTGAGAGACTGTTGGTATTTTTTGAATGAATATCTGTGAGTATCTTTTTATTCTGTAAAAAAAAAAAGGGGCCCTTTACACTGTTTTGATTCGGGCTTTTATAGCCACTGTTGCTATTACATTTTTGGAAAGAAACCTTTTTATTTTCTTCCATATTTGTTTTGTTTGCTGCTATGTTTCTTTCCTTCTTTTGCAGGTATCATCGAGGAATACGGAAATGACTGTGCTGGTGTGGATTCGCAGTGTTGGTGAGGCACTGATTACGGAGGCAGAGCCTTGAGTGATGGCCTCGATTGGGGAGCTAGACAGACGCTCCCTGAACCTTCCAGAACCTGTTGCGGCGCGGGGGGAAAGAGCTAGGGTTGAAAACCCTAGCTGATAATTTTAGGTTTTTGGGCCTCTGTTGTTTGGGTCTAGTTTAGGTCTGAGCTTCGGGTGTATTTGGGTTAAGGTTGTAAGTGGGTCCACCGGGTAGCTTTAAGCCTACTAGGTGGTATCCGGGTAAATGGGTCTGAGATGTTTGATTTTGGGCCCACTGTTTGGGCTTTGTAACACGGACTGTTTATTTTTGAATGGACTTTTAAAATAAATAAATATTTATTTTTTGTTTCTGTTTTATTTATTTAGTTAAGGACCTGGTCAAATTTGGGCTATTACATATACCTTAAATTATGTTAACTAGTTCGCATATAATTTTCATAATGTTACTCAATTCTAAACTCAAAATCTCATAATTGTAGCATTCGTCAACCCAACCAAAAATTCATTTGAAATAATTTATAAAAAGCGTAAACTACTAAAACAGTCATTTTTTGTTTAGCTTGGGTTATATTTCAGTGACTTATGTTTAAAATGTTACATTTTAGTCACTTACGTTAACATGTTGTAACATTTTAGTCACTGAGCTATTAATTGTTGTTAATGGTATAACGGTAAACTGATGTGGCACGTTAAATCATCATTCCAATAAAAAATAGGTTAAATTATACAATTAGTCCCCATATTTTTTCATTTTGAGCATTTTAAATTTTTTCTTTTATGTTCTTTTAACTTTCCTTTTTTTATTTTTTTTTCATTCTCGTATGTTTCTCCCTCTATTTTCCTCCCTTCTTCATCTCTTTTAACGCAATTTTTCTATGTTTTCCATTTGTTAAAACTTTTTTATGTTTATGAAAAAAGAAAAGGTGAAAGCTAAAACCAAAATAAAACTTGTTTCACATATTCTCACCCCAAAATTACAAACTATCATCATCCATCATTGCTTTAATGAACCGATTTAGATCTCTCAAAGACCTCGCCAGACATGACTTATGGTAGCCCACCCTAACAAAGTTTCCCATACCTGTTCCCTCAACCTCCTAACCAACCCCCATGACCACCTGTAACAACCCGTTTTTAGTTAAATAGGAATAGTGGTTTCGGGACCACAAATTCGAAGTCAGAATAATTATTTTATTATTTTAATGTTTACAGTATGCTTGAATGATTGTTTGAAAGTTTCGTTTAGCAATTTTATTGTTTGATTAGTCAATTTGATAAAAAGAACTAAATCCCGTAAAGTGCAAATTGTTCTAATAGCTAAAGGTGTCAAATAGCTATAGAACCTTAAAGTAAAGGTCCTTAAGTAGTAATTAGACCATTATAATGGTAAGTGGACAATATTGGTCATTAAATGGATGATTTAAATGGTTTTATAATAAGGTTAATATAGTAATATGTAAATATAAGTTAATTTAATAAAAAAAACATAAAAATGTGTTTTCAATAATTTTTCTTAACCATAGATAGCAAAGAAGAAAGCCATTATAGGGCTTTAAACATTCGGCCATTTCATTGCTCAATTTGTAAGTAATTTTGACTCCGTTTTTAATGATTTCTATATTTTTGTAATCGTTGCAACTAGTTCTAGCTAGCCTAGGGACTATTTTGCAAAACTGTTAAAGATTTTAAAAGTTTCCATTGATGAAAATATGTGTTCTTTGATGTTTGATGATGAAATATGAAATCTTGTTGCTAGATTTACATATTTTGTAAAGTGATTTTGAGTAAAAATGCAAAACAGGGATTTATTTTTGAAAATGTGAAAATGTGTGGTTAAATGTGTAAAAAGTTGATAAATGTGGGCTACTAGGGGCATTATAGTAATTCGACTATCATGGGTATTAAAGAAATTTCATGAATTTGTGATATTGTGTAATAAGGACTAAATTGTAAAAGTGGTGAAATTCTAGGGGTAAAAGTGTAAATATGCTTAAATGTGTGTTTTGGATTAAATTGAATAGAGAGATTATTAAATAAGTTAATTTTGAATATATTTAGATCAAAAAAAGTGGAATTCAAATCTAGATTGGGGGAAAACTAAAGTTATCGACTAATCGACTCATTCTGTGATTTTCACATCCAAGGTAAGTTTGTATGTGATAAATTTCATTATAAGTGTATTTTAAATGCTTTGATATTGTATAAGTTGTGAATACGAGGCTTCGAATAAGTTCGACAATGACTCGACAGTAATTCAACATTCAAAATCCCAGTTGAACCTTAGGAATAGTTTAGGATACTAGTGACATGCCATTAAGGGATACATTGAGTTGGCTTCGGGCCATGATATTAGCACTTTGGGTGCGAGTTGTACCGATTTGGCTTCGGGCAGTGAATATCAACGGATTTGGATTCGGCCATGATATCAGTACTTCGAATATAAGTTGCCTTGATTTGGCTTAAGGCCATGGTATAGGTACTTAGTGTGCAAGACTCCTGAGTATCCGTTCTATTTTGAATGGTTCAACGTATAAATGAATGATGTGGTTAAGAATGAGATTGGTATGAGATGGTACAAGTATGTGCATAAACCATATTAGCTTTGAATTGAAGAAATGGTGAAGAAAGTATATAGTTTTGTGAATGAGTAATTGAAATGTTTGTTAGTTGATGTGAATTCATGCATCTATAATCAATTGTTGAATTATGTGGTTATGATTATATTGAGTTTATTTCATACGAGCTTACTAAGCTTTATAGATTACATCGTTTATTTTTCTATGTTTTATAGTGAATTTAAAGCTAGCTCAGATTCGGGGACTGTCAGAGATTTCGTCACACTATCCTACAAACGATTTGGTATCTTTAAGCTTTTGTTTTGAGTATATGGCATGTATAGGGACTTGGCTCATGTTGGTTATGTTTTGGTAATGATTTTGGCCATTTGAAATGGCTTGTAAATGTATATGTCTTGGTTTGTATATAATAGCCATGAGAGTTGGCTTATTTTGAGTTAATTTGTTTGTGTATATGTGTGTGTGCATATAGTTTATGACATGTAAATTGGGGTTGGTTTTGGTGATGCTTATTAATAGTTGGTATTATGGAAGTTGAATGTTGATATTGGTGATGTTATTTTTTTGTGAATCAAGGTAAAGAATGTATGCTTTAAGTAGCCATATTGATGATCTAGGTTTATGAGATTTTGGGTATAAATGGATTGGTCTATTTTGCAACTTATGTGTATTGAGAAATGTGGTATAGAATATGCATAAATTAGGTTTGAATTAGATGGTTTAAATGCTTATTTATGCCTTGTGTTGGTGCCTTTGAATTATGGAGTAGGTACATGGAAGTTTGGGTAGCAAAAAGGCTTGGTAAATAGCCTATTTTTGTCCACAAGGGCAGAGACAGAGGTATGTTTCTCGGCCGTGTGTGACACACGGTTATGTTACACGACCGTGTATCCTCTGGTGTTGAAATTAAAATCAAGTCAGCATGGTCCACACGGCCTCACACACAGGCGTGTGACTTGGTCGTATGGCATAAGTCAGTATATGTAACATCCCACACCCGTACCCTACACCGAGGCAGTATAAGAAGTGTTACCTAACTCGATCACATACATTCACACATTTCTTAGTCATCAAAATTTGGTCAAATTTAAAACTTTTCCACTCTAAATTGAAAACTCCATAATAAAGGCCTACTAGGCTCTAAACGTTCATTTAAAACCATTCGGGAATGATTCGGGTCTTACCACGAACCCTAAAAAATGTTACTAGCCACAGGGGCACACACCCATGTGGGAGGGGCAACACGCCCGTGTGACCAATTCGAGATGGTCGTGCTATTAGCCCGTGTGACTCACACGGCCTAAGAAATATAGAGACACGCCCGTGTCCCTCACACATGTGGAATTAATTCTAAATTCACACCTTCAAGGGTTTTCACATGGCCTGGCACACGCCCGTGTCCCTGACTCGTGTCCTTCACACGGCCATGACACGCCCGCGTCCTAGCCCGTGTGCAAAAACCTGGACATTTTGCTTCTGACATCAGCAATTCTTAATGGTCACACGACCAAGGCACACGCCCGTGTGCTAGGCCGTGCTTTTCATACGACTGATGCACACGGCTGTATCTCTGCCTGTGCATTTACTACCATGCATATTGACTAGTAAATTTTACGTGCGGGGGACACACGGCCGGATCACAAGCCTATGTGGCAGACCGTGTGTATCACACGGCCTAGACACACGCCCTTGTGCCTACCCGTGTAGAAAAAATAAGGCTATTTACCAAGCCTCTTTGCCACCCTTATTTACATAACCTGCATAGAATCAATCTATACCAAAACAAGGGCACATCACATAGCCAAACTAACCACGATGGACAACATTTTATTTATGCATTTTACTCATCCATGAAAATAATATCTTTTATATAAATATCAAAATGAGCATTGACCATTATCCATGGCCTTATACAAAATAAATATATTTATCCCAAGCCAATACATTTGGCTATTTCTCAATGACACAAAACATTAAATTCTAGCCCCATACATGCCATACACAAAAACAAGAAATTTAACTATACCGAGTGCTTCGAATGATAGTGTGATTGTGGCCTCCGACGTTTGTTGATCGTCGAGCTATTTAGGCAACACTATAAGAAAATAGAGAAGAGAGGGAGTAAGCATAAAGCTTAATAAGAAGTATGCAAACACATAGCAACAACTATACCATTCATCAACATGCTCTTGATATAAATATGCATAAACACAACTTACTCATCACAATCCAATACTCATCATATAATATATATTGAACTCACGTCTCACATAGAATGAATGGGTACCTGTATCACTTACAACACAATTATACTTTTCTCTTGATTTTAAACCATAAATCTCGCTGTTGAACCATTCAGAACATTACCGTATATTCAATGAGCCTCAGCATGGGGTAGGATGTTGATGCCAGTCCCGGACATGGTCTTACACTAGCTCAACTTGTAGTCGATGCATGTCCCAAATATGTCTTACACTGGCTTACATCTCAAGGCTAATGCATATCCCAGACATGTCTTACACTAGCTCTCATCTCAATAATGATGCCATGTCCCAGACATGGTCTTGCATTGGCTCTCGTAATATGGTCAATGCATGTCACAGACATGTCTTACACTAGCTCACAATAACCCATACGTCATGGCATGAATATCCGATTTATTTCTTATGGTTCAAACGGGAACTCCACTATCTAAATTATCATCATGCATTCTCATTTCCAAAATCAAGTAATTCATGCTAAATTAACTCATCACATATAATGACAATGTCGTTGTATTATTTGCATACAACTTACCTCGGTTACAAAATATGGTGTCTAGTCGGTCTAATCAATTTGGTTAGCCTTCCCTAGGTCTAAGTTTGGAGTTTGAATTTCTTGATCTATAATAATAAAATTTCACAAATTTAATCACTTTACCGATCTAGGCACTCAATAATCTATACTTGGGCAAAATGACCATTTTGCCCCTATACTTTTACAAAATAACCATTTTACCCCTAGGTCCGAAAATCGATTTTTATCGACTTTCCTCATATCAAAAGCCTAGCCAAACCCCTTTTTCTCTTATAGCAAATCCAAAATTTCCACTATCTCACATATTTATTATCAAATTCTCAACTTATGCAAAATAGTCCTTATTAGGGTTTTCATGAGAAATCCCTTCACAAAAGTTGTTTATTACACATCTAATACTCATATTCTTTCATAAAATTTTAGAAAACTACACACGTGCTTTCATGGAAAAACCCTAAACTCTCAACCATTTTTCAAAATAGCCCCCTTAATAGAAAACTTATGCTTCAAGGGGTCCAAAAATGTAAAAATCATCAACAAAGAGTATGTAAATCATTTGCTTACAAGAGGAACTAGTTGCTGAAATTTTTGAAGCTCAAAACCCTTAAAAATGGCTGAAAAATTGGTGGTAGTGAAGAAGATTGTAACAGCTCGATTTAGGGCCTAGTCAGATTAGTGGCATCGGGACCATAAATTTGATGTCAAAAAATTTATTTTATTATTATTTTGATGTATTTGCATGTTTTTAAGAGTACGTGAAAAAAATTTGGCGAGTTAATTTTAGCGTTTGGAACCTAATTTAGAAAAATGACTAAATCGCATAAAGTGCAAAAGTCTTAAATTGATAGCTAAGGGTGTTAAATTGCCATGAAACCTAAATAAGGGGTCTTTAAAGGCCAAATAGACTTTAGAAAGGATGCTAGCCGGCCATAGGGGACATAAGAAAGAGAAATTGTCAAAATTAGGTGGGTGGTGACCAATTTTTACTAAAATAGAAATAAAATAAGAGAAAGATGATATCACTTTCTCATCTTCTTCTCTACCACCGAAATTTTTAGCAAAACAAGGGTTTTAGAGCTTAAAAATTTTAGCAACTTTAAGCCTTCACAAGTAAGTGATTTTCCAACCCATTTGTTGAATATTTTAGTACTTTTGAGACCCTTGAAGCTTAAGCTTTCAAATGAGGGTACTTTTTTGCAAAATGATTAAGAGTTTAGGGTTTTGACATTAAAGGATTTGTAATGTTTGCTGAGTTTTTATGGAAGAAAATGAGTTTTGGGTGTCTTATAAACAACTTTTGTGAAAGGTGTTAGCATGAAAACACCTAAAAGGACTATTTTGCATAAGTTGTAAAATAGATGATAAGTGTGTGAAATAGTAGGAATTTGGAGTTACTATAAGAGTAGAAAGGGTTTGGATAGGCTTAAGGTGTGAAGAAATTTGATAAAAATCAATTTTTGGGCTTAGGGGTAAAATGGTCATTTTGCAAAAGTCTAGGGGCAAATTGGTCATTTTGCCCAACTATGAATTGTAGAGTGCCTAGATTGATAAAGTGACTAAATAAGTGCATTTTTTTTATTATAGATCAAGAAATACCGAATCCAAATCTAAACTGGGGGAAACCAAGCAAATCGACTAAATCAACTAGTTGCCATATTTTGTAATCCGATGTAAGTTATATGTAAATAATACAACTACATTGCTAATGTATGTGTTGAGTTGAACTTGAATTTAATATAGCATGAATTGCTTGATTGTGGAATTGAGAAAGAATGATGACAATAGAGATAGCAAAGTTCCCGTTTGAAACTAGGAAATAAATCGTGTAATAGCCCAAAATTGGGTCTAGTTGGAACAGAGGTTTTGGGACCACAAAATCTGAGATAGAAATAATTATTTATGATTATTTTGAGGTCTATGATATGATTGCATGATTGTGTGAAAATTTCGTGAAGAAATTCTATGCATAAAGTGCTCAATTTGAAGTCAGGGACTAAATTGAATAAGTTGCAAAACTTGCATTCTAGAAGTTTCTAGTATGAAATTGCTTTGAAATATTAATTAGGAGGTCTTAAATATAAATTTGACCAATTTCTAAGTGATGGACAAAAATTGGACATCGATGGAATTTTTGAAAGTTTAGTAAGAAAGGGTATTTTGGTCATTTGGTAATTAAAAGAAATAAAAAGGGAAAATAAAGCCAAAATTGACTCATCTTTTTAATGGAGGCCGAAATTAGCATGGGGGAAGCCATGGCTAGGGTTTTCAAGCTTTCCAAGCTCAATAGTAAGTCCGTTCTAACCCTGTTCTTCAAGTTCTTTACGTTTTTGGAATCTCGGTAATTTGTTTAAGCTTATTCTAGCAATAATTTAAGCTAGGGTTCATATTTGGAAAAATAACCATAAGTGAAATGTGTTTATTTTTCTTTTTTATGATAGAATATGAGGTTTTAAATTATATTAGACAACTTGTGCTACTCGGTTTTGAGTGAAAACGAGTAAAAGGGCTTAATCGGTAAAAATACCTAATAGTCATAAGTATATGTTAGAGTGAGAATTTGATGTTTCCATAGAAGGTAAAAGTGATCAGCATGTCATAAAACATAAGAATAAGGGATGAAGTTTAATTCCCGAGCCTAGGGGCAAAAGCGTAAATATGTAAAAGTTTAGGGGTAAAATTGTAATTTTTCCAAAGTTTGAGTTAAGGACTGTTTTGAATAGTAAATTAATTAAATAAGTAAAATATGATGTTTTAGATCTCGGAAAATGAGATTTGAACCTAGAATGAGAGAAAAATCGAAAGTTGGGAAAGTTGGTAAAATGGCCGTTTTAGTATCGAGGTAAGTTCATATGTATAATAAGCATTAATTTATGCATGTTTCAATGTAAATTGATATATTTATTATAATTTCCGAGGTGTTGAAAGTATGTAAGTTGGTATGATAATAATACAGCAATAATGCTATAATTTATATTTGAAAGTTAAATTTAGTGAATTAATTGAATTATGTTAAATTAAATGATTATGGTGCCAAGTTTATGAATTGATTTAAAAATATGTCTATGGTACATGAAGTGCATTGAATTATCATACATAAATGTGATTTCTATGATTATGGATATTATGGTAAATTGTAAGTTCATATGATTTTTAATAAGGCAATGTGTAATTTAATGTTATTGCCTTGATATTAAATGAGATGTAAGTTTATATGTAAGTAATACATCAATATTACTTGTATTATGATATTTTATAATAATATTGGAAATATGTTTGTGGATAATTACTTGATTGGTGAAATTGTTGGAAAAGAGAGGAAATCCCGGTTGAACCTTCTGAAAGATTGGATGATACAGAGAGTATGTAGCTAGGTCACATGTATGGTGCTGAGTGCACATCATGTGTACAAGAGAGCTACAAGACATTATGATGTAGCTAGGTCGCATGGGTGATACTATGTGTACACCATGTAGACAAGAGAGCTACGGGATATATGTAGCTAGGTCGCATGCGTGGTTCCAGGTGAAGGACACCATGTAGACAAGAGAGCTACGAGATAAATTGGCTAGGTCACATGGGTGGTACTGAGTGTTCACCATGTGTACAAGAGAGTCGAACTATATGATGGGTGGAGCTATGTGCTAAAACCACCAAGTATCGAGGATTGATCCGAAGTGTTCAACGGGAGACTCTCTATGTATTGCTTTGTGAGTTTTGTGATGAATAAGTGCAGGAACTTGGTTATGTGAATGATGTGTTCATTAAGTGACCAGGATGTGGTAAGGTTATAAACAAATAAGTTATACATGAGGATGATTTTATGGTGACCTTGTGATCATGGGCCTATACTTGTGATGTATGAAATGTGGTGAAAATGATTTGTGATATGTATGTTAAAATGAGGTTAATACAAAGAAAGTGTGAAAGAGTGAATTAGCAATAAAACTGTTTTGGACAGTAGCAGTGACGTGATTTTTAAAAATCACCAAAAATAGTATAACTCGAATCAAAGACTGAATGGGATATAATATTAAAGCTTAATGAGTCTATTTTCATATAAAAGAAACATAGCAAGAAAAGGAGTTCTATATTTTGAGATATTTATGTTTTTGTGAGACTGGTTCAGAATGATTACGTGATCCCCTATTCTGACTTTGGAAAATCACAAAAATTTGGATAAAAATAATTAGAGGCTTAAACTTATATTTTTAAAATCCATAATGAGTATATTTTCAAGATAAATCAACATGACATTATCCAAGTTCTGTACTGTGAGATAATTAATTTTTAGTGAAGAGAGGTCAGAACCGTCAGAATGTGAAACAGGGGAAATTTTAATGAATAAACTGTACTAATTGGCTAAACCAAAAATTATGAAAATTTTATGGTGGAAAAATATGTGAGTCTAGTTTCAGAAGAAATTTACGGATCTTAATTTGGAGCTTTGTATCTCGAATTATAAATAAGTAAGTGACTATGACTTGTGTGGACAGTTTGATGTGAGCATTTATTAGTAAATTGTGAAATCGTACTTACAAGACTGCTATATACATTAAGGATGTGGAATGGAGAGGAGGAGGAGGAAAATAAATATATGTGGAATACAGGGAAACTATGATATATGAAATATTGATATAATGAAATAAATGATATGTGTTTATAAGAAAACAGAAAGAGAATGATATGTATCATGACATGTATATATATATGACTAGTCTCAATATAATGCTTGTTGAGTATGGAGTTGAATTGAAATGTTTCACACAAACATGTTATTTTGTGCATCTGAATTGTGGTATTTTATAAAGATATGATCTAGTTTTAAATATGAATGCTTGATGATTAAGTTGAAGATATTTGGTAAGATGATAATCTTGGTATAAATGTATAAGTGGTACTATAATAAACAAGGTAAAATGAGTATGAGATACACATGTATGATGACATACAAATGCTATGTTTGTGGTTTAATTGAGAATATTTAATCATTAAATGAATACCATGTTATATGCTTTTGATTTTGTATAAGTGTGTAAGAGATTAAGGTTGACCAAAGCTTGGAAAATAGCCTAAGTATATTCCACACAGGCAGAGACACGACCATGTGTCTCAGCCGTGTATGGAACATGACTTTGGGACACGGGCGTACCGAGCCTTAAAGCATGAAATTTCCAAGATTTTTGTAAGTTCTCGGTTTAGTCCCGAACCCTTTCTAAAGTATGTTTTGGGCTTCGTAGACTCAAATAAGGGACTATGTGTAAGTGAATGAACGTTTTGAAAAATATAATGAAATTTTATGGCCCGTATTTTAGTTTAATGTTTGTATGTTTGTTCGGTAACGCCTCATACCTTATCCCGGCCTCGGGTACGGGTAAGGGGTGTTACAAATCGGATATTCATGCCATGACATATGGGTTATTGTGAGCTAGTGTAAGACATGTCTGGGACATGCATCGACCACATTGTGAGAGCAAGTGTAAGAACATGTCTGGGACATGGCATCGGCATCGAGACAAGTGCTAGTGTAAGACATGTCTGGGACATGTATCGGCCTCGAGACGTAAGCCAGTGTAAGACATGTCTGGGACATGCATCGGCTACACGATGATAGTCAGTGTAAGACCATGTCTGGGACATGGCATCGAATTGAGATATGAGCCAGTGTGAGACCATGTCTGGGACATGGCATCGGTACTTTACTCCACGTTTGAGACTATGGAATATTCGATAGCATTCTGAATGGTTCAACGGTGAAAGTTCTGATTTCTAGTTAATGGGGAAAGTATAACCGTGTTGTGAGTGATACAGGTACCTATTTGGTATGTAAAAATATGAGCCACATTATATGCTATATGATGTGTTGAATATTGATGAGTAAGTTTTGCTTATGCCCACTTGTGCGTTATGATACTTGTTGATGAATGGTAAAGTGTTGTTGTATAATTATTTATATGCAACTTACTAAGTTTTATGCTTACTCCCTCTCCTTTCCTTTTTCTTATAGTGCCGCCTATCTAGCTCAAGGATCAACGAAAGTCAGAGATATCGATCACACTATCAATCGAAGCATTTGGTATAGTTTGATTTATATTTTTGAATATGGCATGTATAGGGAACTAGACTTATGTTTCGTGTTAATATTAACTTGGCCAAATGTGTTGGCTCGGGATAAGTCCCTTATTTTGTATTAAGCCTCGAATGATGGCTAATGTTCATTTTGATTTGTATGGAATGAACTTATTTTCATGGTTGAGTAAAATGCATAAATGGAATGTTATCTGTTGTGGATGATTTGGTTGCTTAAGATAGTCTTATATTGGATTTAGTGGTCATTGTGCAGGTTGTGTAAGTAAGGGTGGCAAAGAGGCTTGGTAAATAGCCTTATATTGTCCATAGGGGTAGACACATGGGTGTGTGTCTAGGTTGTGTGTGACACACAGCTAGCCCCAAAGGCATGTGGTCCGGTCGTGTGTCTCAGCCATGTGAGGGATATGTCCTAGCACACGGGTGTGTGCCATGGCCGTGTGATATTTGGGGATGCTGACGTCAGAAATAGAATGTCCATGTTTTTACACACGGGCTAGGACACGGGCGTGTCATGGCCGTGTGAAGCACACGGGCCAGGGGCACGGGCGTGTGCCAGGCCATGTGAAAACCCCTGTAAGTGTGTAATTAGAATTAATTCCACACTGGCCATCAACACGCCCATGTTGAAAAAGGCTACACAGGCGTGTTGTCCTTCCACACGAGCGTGTACCTTGTTTCAAAGTCAAATTTTCTATATACGGGTTAAGGGCCCGAGTTGATCCCGAATAGTTCCCAATGGTCGATTTGAGGCTCGTAAGCCCATAATAAGAAGTTTAAAATAGAAATTGAAAAAGTTTTAAATTGGACCGAGTCTTAGTGACTTGTGAACATTTGGGTGCATGAAATCAACTTAGGTAATACCTCGTACTCCGCTTCGGCGTTGGTTATGGTATGGGGTGTTACAAAGATGAGAATGTGATATTATCTTTTTCTCATTTTATTTTTATTTTAGTCAAATTAGCCACTAAACCCACCAAACTTGGACTTTTTGAGCAAATTGTCTCCTATGTCCGGCCATGCACTATCTTAGGGTCTAATTATCTTTTAAAGACCCCCAATTTAGGTTCTCTAGCTATTTGGCACCTTTAGCTATAAAAATAGGACTTTTGCACTTTATGCGATTTAATCCTTTTTCGAAGTTAAGCCCTCAAACGCTAAAATTATTTCACCAAATTTTCATACACCCTTATAATCATTCCAAAACAATTAATAAAATAATTTTCCCAACTTTTGATTTGTGGTCTCGAAACTATTGTTCTGACTAAGCCCAAAATCGAGTTGTTACATTTCTTCCCCTTAGGATTTTTGTCCCCGAAAATCTTACTAGTGAATAAGTTCGGGTATTGATCTCTCATAGTCTCCTCGGGTTCTCATGTGGCTTTCTCGACTTCATGTCTATGCCACAAAACTTTCCTTAACTGTTTGACTTCTCCAGCCAAAATCTTGACTGGCTCTTCGCCACAAGTCATGTCCGGATGAATCTCAACCTCTGTTGGCGCAATCACATGCGAAAGGTCTGATCTATATTGGCGTAGCATGGACACATGAAACACGTCGTGAATCTTTTCCAATTCTGGTGGCAAAGCCAATCGATAGGCAACCGACCCTACCCTCTCGGTAACCTCATAAGGTCCTATGAAACGAGGACTCAACTTACCTTTTCTACTAAATCTAAGAACTTTTCTCTATGGGGATACTTTCAAAAACACTCGATCACCAACTTGAAATTCGATTTCTTTCCGTTTCAAGTCTGCATAGGACTTATGTCTATCCGATGCTGCCTTTATGCAGTCACGAATCACTTTAACCTTTTCTTCAGTCTCTTTGACTAAGTCAACACCGTGAATCTGCTTCTTTCTAAGCTCGATCCAATATAAAGGGGTTCAGCACTTACGCCCATATAAAGCCTCATAGGGCGCCATCTTCACACTTGACTGATAACTATTGTTGTAGGCGAATTCAACTAATGGTAAGTATGTAACACCCCGTACCCGAGACCGTTGCCGGAGTCGGACACGAGGGGTTCACAGACTAAATTCGCTTACTATCGCAGTCCATTTTAAAAAATTTCCAGACAGCTGGCTAACTGTGTCGCTGTCACCTTAAAAAATAATATCTTGAGTTTCACAACTCGAAAATCAGTTTCGTGATTTTTCCCTGAAACTAGACTCATATTTCCATCTACATATTTTTTTCTAGAATTTTTGGTTGAGCCAATTAGTACAGTTTATTAGTTAAAGTCTCCCCTGTTACAGGGTGCGACTACACTGACCTTCATGCATTACAATTCGGATATCTCCCTGTACAGGGCTTAAATACTGATGCCGTTTGTTTCTATAGAAACTAGACTCAGAGAGGAATCTATACATATATGGCATGACTCCTAATTATCTCTGGTTAATTTATAATGAATTTCCAAAGTCGGAATAGGGAATCCAGAAACCTTTCTGGCCCTGTCTCACAAAAACCTAATTATCTCTTAACATACCACTCATATGACCGTTTCGTTTCTTCCATATGAAAGTGGATTCATCAAGGTTCATTTAAATAATTTATTCACTATTTAATTCTATTCCTACTATTTTTAGTGATTTTCCAAATCTACATCACTGCTGCTGTCAGCATCTGCCTTTACGATAGACTTTACCTATTTCATAGTTTCCATGATTCAACTAGCCCTTTTAGCATAAATAGCACAAATTATGATAGTGATTGACCATTCCCATGGCCAATCCTTGTTAAGCATATCCACACCTCTCAATAACCATATCCATACTAAATGATTATAACATTATGCTCAAACATATATAAGCCATTTTCACATGACTATCCAAAATTATACAAATCCAAAGGGTCCATGACCCACTACAAAAAGGGTAGTCCTATACATGCCATTTTCAGAGTTCAACCAAAAGTGTACCAAAAGGGCTTTGATAGTGTGGGCGACTTCGACTTCAATAATCCCGAGTCCGATAGCTGACGAACCAAAATCTATAAAACAGAGATTCAAAGAACGGAGTAAGCATTTAATGCTTAGTAAGTTTTAAGCAAGACAAAGTGTTCTCAATCACTATTATTGGTCATTCATTTCAACTGTTCGATGAAGTTAATCTAGAGCTTCATCTCGATCTATAATATCATTAAATGCAACACTTGGCTGCCACATATATACTTTCGAATAATAATGACCTAGATGGTCAAATATTTCCAAAGCACATTCTCACATTTGGAGTTATAATATTAATCACATTTACCTACCTCTTTGATACTAATAATTCACCTCGAAATCACTCCACCGATGAGTAAGTAATATGTACCTGAACATCTTGAATACATAATACTTATTTGATGGTAACTTAATGCAGATACTCAATATCAAAGTCTTACTTGAATCCTAGCATTTAGCCGTCGGGTCTTTAAAGCTCAGATATAGTACGCGCACGAAGCCTACGGACATTAATCAGGATAATATTCTCGCATAAAGCCTGCGGGGTTTTAACCCGGATATAGTACTGACACAATTGCCCTTCGGGACTTATCACATTTATACACTTTCACATCCATCACGTTGGCCACTCGGCCCTGTCACATATATACACTTTCACATTCATCACATCGGCCATTAGGCCTTATCACATATATACACTTTCACATTCATCACATCGGCTATTAGGCCTTATCACATATATACACTTTCACATTCATCACATCGGCCATTAGGCCTCTTATCACATATATATACACTTTCACATTCATCACATCGGCCATTCGGCCTTATCACATATATATACACTTTCACATTCATCACATCGGCCATTCGGCCTTATCACATATATATACACTTTCACATTCATCACATGGGCCATTCGGCCTTATCACATATATACACTTTCACATTCATCACATCGGCCATTAGGCCTTATCACATAGATATACACTTTCACATTTATTCAAATATACTTCACATACCACATATACTATCATGTACAGACTTGGTCTTGGCCGAATCTACATCCATCACTTTCCAATGAATAATTCAATTTTACGCCATACTATCATTTCATGTTCGAATACTCATAAGCTTACAATATCACGATTTAGAATTCAAGTATGGGTTTAATCAATAGCTTATGAGCAACTAAAACAAGTTTTATCCATGTTTACAACAAAATCACATATTCACTACGAGCTGTTTTCCTGAGCAATGGTCACTAAATTATTTATAACCGGAGCTACAAAACTCCAAATCACTTGCCGTTAATTTTTCCTGAATATAGACTTGTATATCTTCCATCCATAAAATTTCCATAATTTTAGGTTTGGCCAATCAATACCAGATTTTTCTTAAAGTTTCCCCTGTTTCACTGTTTGACTAATCTGACCACTCTTCACTACGAATCAAATTTCTCATTTTACAGAATTCAAAATGTTTTGTATTTGATTTCATTTGAAACTAGACTCATTAAGGAGTCTAAGCATATAAATTTTATCTTATAACCATTTTTGTACAATTTATAATGATTTTCTAAATACAGAACAGGGGATTTCGGAGTCATTCTGACACCGTCTCACACAACTTTAAATATCTCTTTATAGGAAATTTGTTTGCTCACATGGTCTCTTTTATAAGAAACTAGACTAATTAAGCCTTGATTACATATTTTATTCAGCCTATAATTCCACACCAACAATTTATAGTGATTTTCTAAAATCACGTTACTGCTGCTGTCCAAAGCAAATTATTACAATTTGCTCTTAACTTTCCAAGTCCGAACACATATGAACTTACCATTTGAGTTTAAGACATATCATGGCCACATCATATCTTATTAAATCAACTCATTATGTCCTATTATGATTGAATTTACTCAACGTTTAATCACTTAAAACTTACCTCGGAAGTGGTCGACGACTAGATATCCACGGCTATTTGTTTACTTTCTCTTTTCCCCCATCCGACTTTGATCCTCTTTGCTCTTAAGCTTAAGTAAAACAATAGATTTGCTTAAGTACTTAACCAATATTATTCACTTAACTATCACATTGGGCAATCACATATCATTTAATCTATATCTAAAACAATAGATTTCAATATGTATCATATTCGATAAAACATACCATGACTCGATTTCATGCTTATTTAATTTAGCTAATTTCATAGCCGATTAATCACCTTACCCCAACATTACTCAATGCCGAATATTAACCCAACATCACAAGCATAATCACCATGAAACTTACCTTGATACACATTTTATCCCATTGCCGAATACATATATATATATCACCAAACAAATTTTTATTCACATCTCTATAATTGATCATAATCGGACATTATAAACAAATCAACTAGTTTAGCATTCAAATTCTTCTAATCATTCCTCAATCACTTACTCAATGAACAATAATCCAAGCACATCAAAGCATAGTCGAATGTATCATTCTTCTTAAATTCATATTCGAACACTCAATTAAATACTTACAATTTAGCACTAATTTGGCATTTCAACATAGCCAATTGTCATTAAGCAATTAAGCCACAAATATTCAATTTTACCAAGCTCAACTCATCTATAATCAACCCTCAATACACCTAAGCATCAAAAACAACATCAAAGAAATACAAACATCCATGACCGAATGTCATCTTCATAAATTTACAAAAACATTTGCCATGAGTTAGCTTCTATACTTGATGACCACTCCAAATATACAAAGACTTTCAATGAAAGAGCATTAACATACCTCTTCCTAAACATCAACCAACCCATCATGAAGCAAGAAAATCCTCTTCTTCTTCCTTCCTCAAGTCACGGCAATAAGGGGAGCAAGGATGAGACAACTTTGTTTTCATCACCCCTCCCTTTTTATTACTTTATTACTAACCTTTTATTTTATTATTTCTAACATAAGTCACTAACACAAAAATGTTTATAATAGGCTTTAACCCATAGCATGGCCGGCCACTACTTGTCATAGGTGGAAATTTGACATGCAAGCCCATTATTTTCATAACATGCACTAATAGGTCCTTATAGATTAACCTATCACCTTTTAAAAGTGCCACACATAAGTCCTATTAATTAAATTCACATGCAATCGACTAAATCGAAGCTCAAAACTTTCACACATTCATATTCACATATTTTAGACAATAAATATCATATTCAAATAATTTGGTGACTCGGTTTGGCGGTCCCGAAACCGCTTTCCGACTAGGGTCATTTTAGGGCTGTCACAAAGTACCTTTCCCAACTACCTTGAAACTCAAGAACACAACACCGTAACATGTCTTCTAAAATCTGAATCACTCTTTCTGACTGACCTTCGGTTTGTAGGTGAAATGCCGTACTAAAATTCAGTTTAGTTCTCAATGCCTCTTGTAACTTTTTCTAGAACCTTAAGGAAAACCTCGGGTCTCTATCTGAAATAGTCAACAGAGGCACTCTATAAAGCCGCACAATCTTGGAAACATACAAGTCAGCCAGTTTCTCAAGGGAGTAGTCGGTACGCACTGGTATAAAATATGCCAACTTTGTTAGCCTATCCACAATAAACCAAACAACATCCTTTTTCTTCGGGGTTACTTGTAAACCCATCACGAAATCTATAGTAATCCGATCCCAGTTCCATTCGGGGATCGTGATAGGCTAAAGTAGACCCGAAGGTACTTAGTGTGCCGCCTTCACTTGCTGAGACACAAGACACTTGGAAACGAACTCTAAAATGTCTAGGTACATTTTCTTCTAGTCGTTGTACATTTTTACACTACCTGGGTGGATTGACAAACAACCACTATGTGCCTCTCGTAGAATCTTCTAAATAAGCTCATTGTCCTTGGGTACACAAATTCTATCTTTGAATATTATGCATCCTTCGGTATCAATCCGAAATTCGGATTCATTTCCTATCTCACACTGAGCCATATTAGCTTGCAACTCCTTATCACCTTTTTGAGCTTCACTTATCTCTTGTAGAAATGTTGGTCTAGCTCTCAACTCTGCTAAAACTGAACCATCGTTAGACACAGTCAACTAAGTATTCATGGCTCTTAAGGCAAGCAATGACTTTCTACTCAAAGCGTCGGCGACCACATTTACCTTTTCCGAGTGATAGTCAATTATCAGCTCATAATCCTTTATTAGCTCTAGCCACCTTCGTTGCTGTAGATTCAATTCCTTTTGAGTCATCAAATACCTGAGACTTTTATGATCGGTAAATACTCGACATTTCTCGCTATACAAATGGTGTCTCTAAATTTTCAACGCGAACACAATGGCGGCCAACTCTAAATGTGTGTCGGGTAGTTTTTCTCATGTGACTTCAGCTGTCTCGAAGCGTCAACTATAACCTTACCTTCTTGAATAAGCACACCAAACCATTCAAGGAGGCATCACTATATATCACAAATTCTTTGCCCGACTCCGGTTGCATTAACACTGGTGCTTCAGTCAAAAAAGCCTTTAATTTCTCGAAATTTTGTTGGCACTTTTCTGTCCATTTGAACTTAACATCTTTTTGTAGTAGCCTTGTCATCAGAGTAGCTATCATGGAGAATCTGTTTACAAACCGTCTATAGTATCCGGCCAAACCCAAAAAGCTTCAAACCTCTGTCACATTCCTCGGCAGTTTCCATTCAACAATAGCCGAGATCTTGCTTGGGTCAACTCTAATCCCATCTTCCGACACGATGTGCCCTAAAAATCCAACCTTTTTAAGCCAAAATCACTCTTACTGAACTTGGTGTATAATTGCTTATCTCTCAAAGTTTGTAAAACCATCCTTAGATGCTCCGCATGCTCACCCTCATCACGCGAGTAAATCAGTATGCCGTCAATAAAGACCACTACAAACTTATCTAAATATGGCCCAAAAATACGATTTATCAAATCCATAAACACCGCCGGGGAATTAGTCAAACCAAAGGGCATGATGAGGAACTCATAATGCCCGTACCTCGTCCGAAACGCAGTCTTCGGTACATCTTGCTCTTTAACTCTTAGCTGATAATAGCCAGACCTCAAATCAATCTTAGAAAACACGGTGGCTCCTTTCAACTGATCGAAAAAATCATCGATTTTTGGCAAAGGATACTTGTTCTTCATAGTCACTTTATTGAGTTGTCTATAGTCGATACATAACCTCATTAACCTGTCTTTTTTTTCACAAAAAGTACCAGGGCACCCCATGGTGAATAGCTCGGTCTCACAAAGCCCTTATTCGTTAACTCTTGCAACTATATCTTCAACTCTTTCAATTCCATCGGAGCCATCTTATATAGAACGATCGAGATAGGTGTCGTACTAGGGACAACTTGATACCAAATTCAACTTTCCTAGTTGGAAGTAATTTGGGCAACTCTTTTGGAAACACATTTATAAACTCACAAACCATTGGTACTGATTCAATCTTCGATTCAGACACTTGAGTATTCAGCACAAAAGTGAGATAAGCCTCATACCATTTTTTTAAATATTTCTCAGCAACCAAAGATGATATTATTACAGACAGGTTATTCGATTCATCTGGCCCAATCCGAAGAACATTCCTGTCTTCACATTTCAACTCAATAGCTTTTCTCTCACAGTCCACTACAACACCATGAGAAGTTAACCAATCCATCCCAAGGATTACATCAAATTCATTTAACAGCAATAACATCAAGTTAGTCGGAAAATAATGACTTCTAATTGTCAAAGGACAATTTCTACACACTTGGTCAACTAGCACATGTCTGCCTAAAGGGTTGGACACTTTTACCACAAATTTAGTGGACTCTACTAGCATGTTCATACGGGATATCAATTCCATACAAATATAAGAGTGGGTAGATCCTGGGTCAATTAAAGCAACAATAGACATATCATGAATAGAGAAGGTACCCGTGATCATGTCGGGAGACTCTGCCTCTTCACGGGCACAAATAGCGTAAGTCCTTACAGGCGCTCTACCCTCGAACCTCACTGTAGCATCTCTTGGTGCACCTCTACTGGTAGCCTCACTCTCAGGGTTCTTTTGTGGTCTACCCCTCAAAGGAGCACTACTTGCTCTCACATCTTTCTTTTTCTCTTTGTCATCTAGCTCGAGACAATCTCAGATGAAGTGGTCCAGTGACCCACATTTGAAACACCCTTTTTCCTTACCTCAGTACTTGCCGAAATAACGCCTACCATATTGCGAACATTCTGGTCTATTTGGCCGAACACTATCGACACTTGCAACAGAAGTGGTCTGATCTCTAGAAGTCGTGTTTTGCTGGTTCTTGTTCCTATTCGAGAACCCCACCGAAGCATTCGATCGGGTAGTGAGTTCCTTAGATTTCTTAGATGAGGACTAATGCGATTTCCCCATCTATATTTTTTCTTGAGTCACGTAACTCAATAACTGCTTTTCTCCTCTCTTTAACCAACTCTTCTGCCTTGCATGCCCTCTCAATGTGTACCCCAAATTCCCTTAACTCTAAGATGCCGAAAAATACTCGGATATCCTCATTTAGACCATCCTCAATCCTCTTACACATGGTGGCTTCTGTGGATACGCACTCCCGTGCATACTTGCTAAGTTTCACAAACTCTCATTCATATTCCGCCACTGTCTTACTGTCTTGGTTCAACTCTAGAAATTTCTTCCTTTTCTGGTCTATAACCCTCTGGCTAATGTACTTTTTTCGGAACTCTTCCTGGAAGAATTCCCAAGTTACTCTCTCTTCGATACAACTGACACGAGAGTATTCCACCATTGGTAGGCAGAGTCTCGTAGGAGTGACACTGCACACTTCACACACTCCTCATGCGTGCACGACAGTTCATCAAATACCTTGATGGTATTCTCCAACCAAAAGTCTGCTCTCTTCGGGTCGTCATCTATGTTAGCCTGGAATTCCTCTGCCTCATGCTTCTATTTCTTGTCTTCCGGAGGCTTTTCCCTCCTAAACACGTTCGCTCCTGACGGAGCTACCGGAGCATACTAAGGAATCAGAAGAGGTAGGGGAGGTGGACTGTTCGGATTTGCAAGAACAAACTCCATATACCAAGCATCCATCATTCGAAGGTAGGCTTTTCTAGCCCTTCCGTCTTGGCCCATAGTCATGGGCTCACTCTCAACTGGTGCGGTCCCTTCAACAGGAGCTAACACGTTACTCTCCACATCATCCATCGTAGCTCTATCCGGATCCATTTACTATATGAAAATACAATTTATAACTGTCAGGAGTCGTCACACTATCAATATACAGTTATGACATGTATTAGCTAGACACGAACTCATACTAGGTTAGTCCTAAAATCGACTAAACCTGGCTCTGATACCACTAAATTGTAACACCCCACACCCGTACCCTATGCCAGGACAGAATGCGAGGTATTACCTAACTCGGTCACATACATTCACACGTTTCTTAGTCATCAAAATTTGGTCAAATTTAAAAAATTTCCACTCTAAATCGAAAACTCCATAATAAAGGCCTACTAGGCTCTAAACATTCATTTAAAACCATTCAGGAATGATTTGGGTCTTACCACGAACCTAAAAAATGTTACTAGCTACAGGGCCATACCCCTGTGTGGGAGGGGCAACACGTCCGCGTGACCAATTCTACATGGTTGTGCTGTTGGCTCGCGTGACTCACATGGCCTAAGCAATACAGGGACACACCCATGTCCCTCACACATGTGGAATTAATTCTAAATTCACGCCTACAGGGGTTTTCACACGGCCTGGCACACGCCTGTGTCCTTCACACGGCCATGACACGCTCATGTCCTAGCCCGTGTGCAAAAACCTGGATATTTTATTTCTAACGTCAGCAATTCTTAAGGGTCACACGGCCAAGTGGCACGTCCGTGTGCTAGGCCGTGTTTTTCACACGGCTGAGACACACGGTCGTGTCTCTACCTGTGCGTTTACTACCATGCATACTGACTTGCAAATTTTACGTGCAGGGGACACACAGTCGGATCACAAGCCCATGTGGTGGACTGTGTGTCTCACGTGGTCTAGGCACACGCCCGTGTGGAAAAAATAAGGCTATTTACCAAGCCTCTTTGCCACCCTTATTTACATAACCTACATAAAATCAATCTATACCAAAACAAGGGCATATCACATAGCCAAACTAACCACGATGGACAACATTTTATTTATGCGTTTTACTTATCCATGAAAATAATATCTTTTATATAAATATCAAAATGAGCATTGACCATTATCCATGGCCTTATACAAAATAAATATATTTATCCCAAGCCAACACATTTGGCTATTTCTCAATGACACAAAACATTAAATTCTAGCCTTATACATGCCATACACAAAAACAAGAAATCTAACTATACCGAGTGCTTCGAATGATAGTATGATCATGGCCTCCGACATCTGTTGATCCTCGAGCTATTTAAGAGACACTATAAGAGAATGGAGAAGAGAGGGAGTAAGCGTAAAGCTTAGTAAGACGTATGCAAACAAATAGCAACAACTATACCATACATCAACATGCTCTCGATATAAATAGGCATAAACACAACTTACTCATCACAATCCAATACTCATCATATAATATACATATTGAACTCACGTCTTACACAGACTGAATTGGTACATGTATCAATCACAACATGGTTATACTTTTCTCTTGATTTTAAACCACAACTCTCACCGTTGAACCATTCAGAACACTACCGGATATTCAATGAGCCTCAACATGGGGTAGGATGCCGATGCCATGTCCCTGGCATGGTCTTACACTAGCTCAACTCGTAGTCGATGTATGTCCCAAACATGTCTTACACTGGCTTACATCTCCAGGCTAATACATGTCCCAGACATGTATTACACTAGCTCTCGTCTCAATTCCGATGCCATGTCCCAGACATGGTCTTACACTGGCTCTCGTAATGTGGCCGATGCATGTCCCAGACATGTCATACATTAGCTCACAATAAACCATAAGTCATGGCATGAATATCTGATTTATTTCTTATGGCTCAAACTAGAATTCATGCATTCTCATTTCCAAAATCAAGCAATTCATGCTAAATTGACTCATGACATATAATGACAATGTCGTTGTATTATTTACATACAACTTACCTCGGTTACAAAATATGGTGTCTAGTCGGTCTAATCAATTTGCTTGGCCTTCCCCGGTTTAAGTTCAGAGTTTGAATTTCTTGATCTATAATAACAAAAATTCACAAATTTAATCATTTTATCGATCTAGGCACTCAATAATCTATACTTGGGCAAAATGACCATTTTGCCCCTATACTTTTGCAAAATAACCATTTTATCCCTAGGTTCGAAAATCGATTTTATCGACTTTCCTCATATCAAAAGCCTATTCGAACCTCTTTTTCTCTTATAGAAAATCAAAAATTTCCACTATCTCACACATTTATCATCAAATTCTCAACTTATGCAAAATAGTCCCTATTAGGGTTTTTTTGAGAAATCCCTTCACAAAAGTTATTTATTACACATCTAATACTCATATTCTTCCATAAAATTTCAAAAAAATACACATGTGATTTCATGGAAAAACCCTAAACTCTCAACCATTTTGCAAAATAGCCCTTTTAATAGAAAGCTTATGCTTCAAGGGGTCCAAAAATGTAAAAATAATCAACAAATAGTATGTAAATCACTTACTTGCAAGAGGAACAAATTGCTAAAATTTTTGAAGCTCAAAACCCTTAAAAATGGCTAAAAAATCAGTGGTAGTGAAGAAGATGAGAATGTGATATCATCTTTTTTTCTTATTTTATTTCTATTTTAGTCAAATTAGCCACCAAACCCACCAAACTTGGACTTTTTGACCAAATTGTCTCCTATGGCCGGCCATGCACTATATTATGGTCTAATTATCTTTAAAGACCCTCAATTTAGGTTCTTTATCTATTTGACACCTTTAGTTATTAAAATAGGACTTTTGCACTTTATGCGATTTAGTCATTTTTCGAAGTTAAGCCCTCAAACGCTAAAATTACTTCACCAAATTTTTCATACACCCTTATAATCATGCTATAACCCTAAAAAAATTAATAAAATAATTTTCTTGACTTTGGATTTGTGGTCTCGAAACTACTGTTCCGACTAAGCCCAAAATAGGGTTGTTACAGTATACCCTACAAGTTTGGCACAGCCTAGCACACAGCCTGGCACACGGGCGTGTAGGGCCATTTTTAAGGCACACGGGCATGTGTGTTGGCCGTGTGACCCAATTTAGAGAGTTACACAGGGTCGGACACAGATTGGGACACGGTCATGTGCTCCCATTTCGAATGTCCACATGGCCTGTGACACGGGTGTGTCTGTTGGCTGTGTGAGACACACGGGCGTGTGTCCCCTATTTTGAGAAAAATTTTCAAGGTTTCGTGAAAGTTTCCAAAATTTTTGGTTTAATCTCGAACCACTTTCAAAGCATGTTTAAAGCCTCGTAAGCTCGTATTAGGGACATTATGATTGCGATTGAATGATGATTGAATGATGATTGCATGAATTATGAAAATGTGGACGAAGTGATTGTATAATCGTTTTATAAGTCCGATAATGCTCTGTAGCCCTGTTCCGGCGTTAAATACGGGTGAAGGGTGTTACACCACCTTATCTATCTTACTTACAATGTTCTTGCCCTCTCGAAACTACGTTGTTTCACATATTCTTCAAACGAGCTCTACACTCTCAATTACTAAAACAACCACCATACGAAACTTACCTTCAACTTTACCCAAACCAGTTTAGTTCCATGCTCCATTTCTCTCTTTGGTTCATCCATACTCGGCTTCCAATCAAACTTGCTTGGGATTATCCAAGAAAGTTTAGATCAATTTTATCGTTTGCTTAATTTTATTCATTAGAAAATAAAAGAAAAGGAAAAAAATAATCTACACAATTCTGTAAAGGTTTGGAAACGAACAAAATTTGTTTTGAATATAAAAATTCAATTTATGTTTAGATTTGATTAAGAATATGGTTTTTTGTATTGATTAGTTAGATCCAATTTTAGTTTTAAAATTAGGTTATATTCAAATCGAGATTTGATTAAAAATGATTGATATTTAGTTTTTAGTGAAATTCAATTTAGGAATCATGTGAAAGAAACAAAGACTTGATTTATTTGTTGGGTAAAGATTATGTTTCTGTAGTGAAGAATATGAGAAGAGAGAAAAGTAAAGGGGAAGAAGAAAAGGAAAATAAAGAAATAAAAAGAAAAAATTAAATAGTTCAAAAAAATAAAAATATAGTGACTAGTTTTAACAAATGGAAAACATAAAAAAAACTACGTTAAAAGAAATGAATGGAGGAAAACAGAGGGAGAAGGAGAAGAGAATCGAAATTACAAAAAAAAGAAGAAGAGAAAGTTCAAAGAACATAAAATTAAAAAATTAAATTGCTCAAAAGGAAAAAATATATATAGGGTCCAATTGTTTAACCTAAAATTTTCGTTTGAAATAATGATTTTACTTGCCACGTTAGCTTACAGTTACACTGTTAACGGAAATTAACGCTCAGTGACTAAAATGTTATACCACGATAATGTAAGTGACTAAAACGTAACATTTCAGACATAAGTGACTAAAATGTAACTTGAGAAAAAAAAGTGACTATTTTAATAGTTTACCCTTTTAAAAATAGTACATTATTTTTTATTGAATTTAAAGGTGTAGTATTTATTTATTTATTTTAAATAACATCTGAACAAGTAGTATTAGTTAAAATTTCTCAATTTTCTATTAAATTAGATTTATTTTATTATTAAAATGGATGGGTGAATGCATACAAATGTTGGCCCTCTTTTAGTTTTAGATTGCTAATATTTGAAATATTTCCTTTAAAGATAAGAATAGAAATTCATCTAATTTCTTTTTTAAATCTAATAAAATTATTCCAATTAGCTTTTAAGGATGGAGGAATAATTCCATTTGCCAAAAACATGTAGAATATACTTTTTTGGATAAATTGCAAACCTAAGAGGAATAAAAGCTTAAAATATTTTTATTTAATTTACATTTTTTTTAGGATGGAGCTTATTCTTTATTTTGATATTTATATTTTTGGTAATTAGATTTATTTTGATATTTGTATTTTGGTATAAGGATTTATTTGACCTTTTAACATTACAAAAAAATCATTTTAGTTTTTTTATTTAAATTTTCGTCTCTTTTAGCTATTAAACTTGTGTTGTTTATCAAATCACCCCAAAATAAATAAAAAATTTAATTCAATTAACGTTCTTGATGTTGCATACATGTGAATTGCCACATGGTTGTCACATCTAATAATTAATATTTTTTTAAAATTTAAAAAAATTAAAAAATATATAAAACTTATTTTAAGTAATTAAAAATTATTAAAACTAAAAAATATAAAAACTATTTTTTTATTTTTAAAAAAATTATTTAATTGTTAACGTAACATAAGAGATGCTAATTTTTCCATCAATTTTGAGGTGGCTTGACAATATAAGTTTCAAGAATTAAAAGATACGAAAAATTAAATAAATAACTAAAATGACTTTTTTGTAAAGTTAAAAGACCTAAATAAGTCATTGTACCTTACAATTTTTGGTTCCACTGTATTTGAACTTGTCAATTAGATTCTTTTTAATACCTAAACTTAGATGATAACTTGATGTGTGATAATATCAAAATATCATGTTAACTATTACAAAATCGAAATTCAAAAATTAAAATAGAAAAAGAATTACAAAATCCAAATATTAAAGCGAATAAAAGTTAAAATTACATTATTATAAAAAAATTGTTGCCAACATCATATTGATTTAATAATATTAATTTTAAGGCATGAGAATTTGAGTTTAATCCAAACAATTCTTTCTCCATCTATTTTATTTATAAAAAAATTAAAATTACTTTAATGGTTTTTATTATTTTGTTTTGATACAAGAAAGATTGAATCCTCTTTAAAATTATTATTATTATTTTTTGTTGCTCCATTTTTTTTTCTTTTCTGCCTTTTGTGATTTGAATCCACAATTCAACCAAATTTGACAAAAGGCCTTTGGAGTCCGCCCTTTGTAAACTTGAGAGGCCGTTGGGATTCCATTCCTCCTAGTAAATCCCAAGTTCAATTCGCTTCTCGCTCTTACACCGACACTACGAGTCATATCCCCTCCTTTTACTCACTTAGTCGGTCATCTCTCCCAATTTTCCACTTTGAAACTTTCGTAACAGCATTTTTTTTGCGCCTAATTGATACCAACGAGGTGTCAGAATTGTATGGTTCATAAATAGGATATGGATGCCTTTTTGACAAAATATTAAGGGTATTTAAGTACATCCAATAAAAAGCTACCAGGCCAGTATTCCCTTCATACTTCCCAGCTGATAGGGTGAGACAGGAAGATTTTAAGATAGGAGGATACAAATTCTTTACGTTTCCATTAAACGCTTTTTCAGATTCTGATTTTAATAACATATGATTTCTGTGATTGATGAAAAGTTATTTCAAAACGTTTTATTTTTTAAAAGCACAAAACTTTTCATCAATTATTTTTTACATTGTATTTAAATTTTTTATTTTTATCAATAAATATAAAATAGTTTAGAATTCAACTTTAAATTTTTAAACATTTTAAAAAATGTCTATAGAAAACTTATTTTAGGACATTTTTGTAAAACAATTTATTTTTAATATTATTGATAAAGTGATATTTTAATTTTAATATTTAAAAATTACTTTTTTGAGCATTCTAGATTCAAAATATATTAATGTTTGCAAACATCTTTAAAAATAAAATTTAAGCTATATATTTTATTTATAAGACGTCAAGAATAATAAATGTAAAATTAAAATGGATTAAATTAAGGGATATTCAATAGTTTTAAATCTATTGTTTTGTTATTAATATTTACTTTTTTTGTTTGAAGTGTTATTAATATTTATTAGATTGATAATATATATAATATTTTTTAGAATAGTATTGGTACATTAACAGTAAATTTTTATTTTATTTTACAAGTATTTTTGAAAAATTGCCAAGTGCTTCTTTTTTTAAATATATATATATATATTAATATTTTACTAAATTTTTATAGGAGACTCCTCAACCTCTTAACCTTATTTGTGGAGTCTAAAAATTTCGTTTACTGTGTACTAAATAATTTCCTTACTTTTTTTTAAGATTATCGTTCTATATATTGCTAGTGAAATACACCTTGCAAAATCTTAAACCCACTTGTGAAATTTTCTTACTCCACTGATAGTGGACAAAATAATTTTCCAATTTTTTATATATACAATGTTTACTTTTGCTCATTATCCTTCTCAATTCTTAAATCTAAGGAAAACACATTTAAGTGTACTCAAACTCATGTACTCATTACTGCAATGACAATACTATCAACTGAACTTAAGCTCAATCATGTATAAATATTTTAAAGGGTGAATATTTGGCATACTGACAATGTACTTTTTTTTTATTCCACAAGAACCCTTAGAAAATTGTCAAATATCTTTTTTATTTTTAAATATTTATTTTTTAATATTTTATTATATCCGTACAAGATACTTATTCACCTCTAACTTTGCTTGTAAATTCTAAAAGTTTCACTGACAGTTAATCCTTTCTTTTTTTGATAAGTAAGGAAGGCTTACAATAGCCTTAAGATCTAATGTTTCTTACATGGAAGTCCTCCATTTTATCCTCTAAAAGAAGTTGCCTAACATCAAATATGGGGAAATTAATAATTTCCAGATCATATTTATTCTTAAAACAAGACTTTGCTATGTAATCAGTCACTTTATTCACTTCAAGAAGACATGTTGAATTTTGACAATTCAATTGCACTTACATTCCTCCTTTATTCTTCGAACTAAAGTTGATGAGATCCTAGTGAATCATCTGTAAGTATATTCACTGCACATTTATTATCAGATTCAATTATCACCTTGGTGTATTCCTTCTACCAAGCTATTTGAAGATCATAGAGGATCACCCATAGCTCAACTATTAAAATAGAACCTCTCCCAATGAATCAACAAAATCCTGCTAACCAATTACTATGTGAGTCATGTAAAACCTCACCTGCAGTTGATCAGTTTCCATTCTCTGTAGTAGCTCCATCAAAATTAATCTTTACCCAACCGTAACAAGGTGCCTTCTATATGCTAGCAGTAGTTCTAGATGAATCTTCTTTCGACTCTGCTACTGCTACATTGCTTATGTGAATCGCCAGTGTTTCAGCTTGTCCTACTATCATCTCAGTGCTACCATATTTTCCCTGAAATATTACGGCATTCCTATACTTCTAAATAAACCAGCAAGTAACCGGAGAAACACACTCCCCATTTGAATGCTCCAAGACCAAAATCTGCCTGGTTTTTAAATTTGATATCATCCAGTGTTCTAAATCTGCTTAAAAAAAATGATTATAATCATTAGTAGCAATAGTTATAGATCAAATACTTTTCACAACGCTGCAATCCCACAATACAATAATTAATCCTATTTTAAATCGTAATTAATTCTATAAGTTTTTAAAATATATAGAAAAAAAAAGGTAATTTACGAAGCAAATGCCTTTTAACACTTTAAACAATAACGAAAATGTCGTCTTTGTCCTTTTTAGGACAGGTGTCAAACAATTACCCCTTTGGGATTTTTTTAACTAAAGTTATAGGTTATATATAATTCACGAAGTTATTTTTATTTGTTAAAAAATAATATTAATGTATTTTAGAACTTTCAGTAACTTTTATTAATAAATATATGCATTATTTTATAAAGGCTGGTAACATGAATTCAAACTTTGAACTTAGATGGTGATTTATTGACCAGATATTTATATTCTCAAAAATTTAGGTTTTACAGTACATATTTATAATTATATTTTAATTAATAATTTTAAAAATGATTATTTTAATTTATAATTTTAAATGACTACGAAAATGTTTCAAATTTTAATGATTAAATAGAGTTTATATTAACATTTTGCTTATTATTCCAATTTTCTTTCATATGATATATAAATTAATTATCATTACACTACATGGGAAATTAAAAAACCTCTACAAGTGAATTTCAAAGGCGTTTTTTTTTTTAAAATTATTTTTCTAATATAAGTTAAGGACACTTGGTAGATTATTAAATTTGCTTATAAAATCAGTATATATAATTATTTTTAAAAGTTTACATATATAATAATTATCCATAAATAGTTATGTCTATATATTTTTTAAATATAACATGCACATATATATATATATTCTAAATATATATATGTGTAATTTTTTAAATAATGCATCTTGAATAGGGGAAATGAATTCTGATTAATTTCATTTGGTTTTTAACCTTTATATAATAAAATTTAACATTATTATAAGTAATTAGAAAAGTTATTTTCCAGAACATGATTTTTAAGAGGTTCCCGACATTCATAGGTGTCGAGTTTGGTATGATGTCAAACATTACATTAATCCATACCATGCATGTCAAGAGGCAAAATTGCAAAGTATTTGCAGAGTACCTCGACATCCACAAGTATCGAGTTTAGGGTTATGAGGTTTGATCAGGGTATTCATTTAGTCATTGACACAACCAATTGAATTTGGAACTAAAGACTCCCGTGGTTGTTTGCTTCCCCTATAAAAATCCATTTTCCCTCCTTTATTCCTACTCAAAACCTTCCAAACTTATCCAACTCCCCATCCCTCACCTCAAAAGAAAACTTTTTCTTTTTTACTTATTTTTCATGGATATAATGATGGAACATATTGCCAACTACACCGTCAATATGGTGAAACATTCAACTCAAATCTTTCTAATTTTTAATTTTTTGGGAAATGTTATGATTTTCAAATTTTAATATTATTGTTTTGTAATTTCTTTTAACAACTAGTAGCTTAAGTTCTTCGTATTTGGTCGAATTTACATTTCCAAATCCTGACCCTCGTATCAAAGAATGCTCAAAGGATGTCAATTTATATATGGCATCTATGATGGCAAAGTTGAACATCATTCCACATTTGGTTGCAACTTTGGTGGAAAGATGGAGGCAAAAAACACTTACATTTCATTTTCCATGCAGGAAAAAAACCATCACACTCAAAGTTATTACTTTTATAACCAACCTTCCAATCAACAGAGATGTTGTAATTGTAGATAGTGCAATTGGTCCAACATTTAAGTGTGGTCAATTTTTATGTGTCCTACCATCGAGGGAGCAACCAGAAAAAGATTTAGATGGAATTGCACATGGTTAGAGAACCTTGTCAATTGACCTTTCTAGTGCATACATATTTAAAGGAGATAGATCAATACACCAGAGCTTGGATGCTCAAAATGGTTAAAGAAGTCTTGTTTCTAGACAAGGCAGGCAATAAGGTCTATATCGTGTTTCTTCCCCTATTTGAGGATTTTGAAATGACTAATAGATTCAACTAGGGTTTTGCCACTTTAGTGTATCTGTGTAAAATGCTTTTTAGAGTGGTCTGTGAACCAATCGGTGAAGTCAACATGTGTTGCTTGCTCTTGTAAATATGGGCATAAATATGTATGTCATGGTTAGAACCCATCCCTTCCTAAGCGTGAGAGCCCCTTACCCATTCTAGGAACCAACGTGGATAGAAGGTCTTACCAAAACAAATGCTTAGTATTTGTAGTTTAAAAATCAAGGAAATAATACTTTAAAACTATTAAATAAAATCCATAAAATATAGTTGAGTTGATATGAAGGCTTTTGAAACATGTTGAAATCATTTTGAATTATTTAAAAGGTATTTGGAGATGTTTGGAGCATAACGGGCTTTTGGAAGTTTAAGATAATTAAAATATACAAAATAAACATTTCAAATGTAACGCTCTCAACTCAATCCGGTTAACTAGATTTGGATCTTAGGTATCATCACACAATTACAGACACAGGCTTAATTTACTTCTACGATTTACAGATAATGACAATTACTCTACTACAAATTTCAAACTAAAATACATAAATAGATACAATAAGTAAATACAGCCTAATACACCACTCCTTAGGCGTTCCTAGCATCGTCCTTCATGGTAGAAACTCATATGAATTCACTTGTAACAAAACACACACACCCATATAAGTTCGTAAGAACTTAATGAGGAAAACATCATTACTTGTGTCATTTCTGCACATCTCAATTGGTTACTTATTTAGATGATCTTATCATTCTGAACCTTCAACTTAATCACTAGCAAATACTCCATCAATTTCTATTCTCATTTACATGTCAAATACTACACCTTGCTAAGAACTCATTTCTTACCCATTGAAATCTTTGATACATCACTTACTTCATTCAATATGATCTTTCATAAGTTTTTACTCGTTTCTTTTATAGAGGTCCATACGACCGAAATATCGTTACTCTTGTATTCGTAACTTTAAGCCATCGTTCCATAATCCATGTTTGATCACATATAAAGATAATAGGTACATTTTTTCTAATATACAATTAGAAAAATCCTTATTCAAGATACACTTCTTTTATGTTTACCCATCACCTCTTTTATATCTCATCACTTCATTATTTACAATCGAATAATGGACTTGTAAAAACACTTTATCGTAGTCTATAGAGGCACTGTGCCTTTCTAATATTTCTAATCACACTTACAAGCCATACTGAATGCGCCAAAGCAATTTAATATAGAATCCACCACAAGAATCATTCCTTTAGGTTACGCCATTGTGAGCCTTACTAGAATACGATACAAGGGCACTACTTTCATATTTAGTTAATTATGTCACTCTTCTAAGTTTTCTCCACAAAAGCTATCACGTCAAAAATTTTCACACATGCTATTGGTTCATTTTTCGCCACAATGGCGATTTTTAAAAGTGCGCCATGAAGGTTTTCCTTATGGAGTTTGCCACAAAGGCATTCCTTTCATATTTCCCCACAAAGGCTTTCTTTCATTTTATGCTACAAAGGCTTTGTTTCCTAACGTGTTTACCATTGGATTTGCCTAAACTCAAGTTATTTGAGGTTTTCCCATCATTGTCTTTGTAACAGCCCAGTTTAGACTCTAGTTGGAATAGTGGTTTCATGACCACGAATCTGAGTCAAAAAATATTTTAATATTATATTTCATGCTTAAAGTATGTGAATTGATATGTGTGAAATTTTCGTATGAAAATTTAATCGTTTGTGTGCTCAATTTGTTCAAAGGATCTAATCGCGTAAAATGTAAAAGATGTGTTCTATTTGTTAGAGTGCCAAATTGCTATGTCTTTTTAAATAAGAGGTTCTTATGTTGCAATTAGACCTTTGAAAGGGTTAATGGACATTAATGACCATTTAATATGTGTATATTATATGTTTAAATAAAGGTTAAATTTGTAAATATGTAAATAAATCTATTATAATAAAACAAAATGTGTTAATGGATGATTTATTCATCCTTTTGCTGAAAATCAAAGGAAAAATAAAAGAAAAAGAGCTCTTAGGGTTTCGAAACTTTGATTGGTGATTAAGTTACAGATTTTTGTTCAATTTTTGATAATTTCTATATTTTTGTGATAATTGCTCTGTATACTATCAAGCCCATGTGTAACATCCCGAATTAGGGCCTAGTCGAAATAGTGGTTTCAGGACCACCAATCTAACACAATAAAATTTGTTTTTATTATATTTTTATGGTCTAAAATTTCACGAGATGATTTCATGAAAATTTTGTTCGAAAATTTTGACGTTTGAGCACTCAATATGGTTAAAGGACTAAATTGCAAAAATTGCAAAAGTTGAGTTCTACATGTTAAAGGTGTCTAATTGTTATGAGATTTTAAATGGGAGGCCCTTAAATGGTATTTAGACCATTGAATAATTTTTTGGACAAAAATGGACATGAAACGGGTGAAATAGAATATTTTTAAGTTAGGGGCATTTTGGTAATCTAGTAATTAAAATGAATTAAGAATAAAATTAAAAGCCAATTTTTGTCCATCTTTTACCCCATTCCCGAAACTTGCATAGGGAAGACATAGCTAGGGTTTTTCAAGCTTCCAAGCTCGATTGTAAGTCCGTTCTAGCCCCATTTTTAATGATTTTTACGTTTTTGAAATCCTCGTAACAAGATCTACTCATTTCTACCCATATTTTGAGCTAGGGTTTGTGTTTAAAAATTTACCCATGGATGAAATGCATGTTTTTTGATGTCTAATGGTAGAATATGAATGCTCGGTGTGTAATAAATGACTTTTACTAAGTGATTTTCGGTGAAATTATCAAAAAGGACCGTTTTGTAAAAGTTACAAAATTTGTCATAAAAGTGTGATTTAGTGGAAATTAGGGGCTGCTACAGTTATGAAAATGATTTGACTAGGCTTAAAATGCTAGGAAATTGAATAAAAATTATTTTACGAGCCTAGGGGCCAAAGTGAAAATATGTGAAAGTTTAGGGGTCAACATGTAAATTTGTAAAAGTATGATTTTTGGACCCATATGAATAATGTGACTAATTAGTAAGCTAAATGTGGTATTATAGATCAGGGAAAATGAGATTCGGGCATAAATTGGAAATGAATGAGATTATGGACTAAATCAGAATATATAGTCGTACTCGAATCCTAGGTAAGTTCATGTGATTTTAATAATGCAATATTGTATTTGAATGCTAATGCTTCGATATTACACAAGTTATAAGTATATATATGTGAATGATTTGATATTATGTGATTATTTTGATGATATAACATGTTCTTGATGTTTGCTATTATGATGAAAATGTTGCAATGCCATGTGATTATGAGATATTGCTATGTGAATGAAGCCACAATTCGAGTACGTCCGGTAAAGGTTTGGAAGTTTGATGGAATATGATTTTTCTTTGAAACGAGTAAGTTTGTATGTAAATAATATTTCAATTCTTTTTATGTTATTATCTTTTGTTACTATATGAGATGTGGCTGCCTATAGAATGATCAATTGATGTAAACTATGAATTGGGAATAATGTGCTCGATAGTTGAGCGAATCTTTTGGTAAGATAGAACGGAGTAAGTGAAATTATGTAAAAGTGAAATTTTGTAATAACACAATTTTGGACAGCAGCAGTTGTGTGAATTTGAAAAATCACCAAAAATGGTAGAAATTGAATTAGAGGTTGAATAAGATATGAAATTAAAGATTAATGAGTGTATTTTCTCATAAGGCAAAAGAATTTCATATTCTGTGATAATTGAATTTTTGTGAGACAGGGTCAGAATGATTTTGGAATCCCCTATTTTGATTTGGGAAAATCATTAAAAATTGTAAAAAAATATTATGGGTCATAATTTGAATGCTTAGAATATTTAATGAGTCTATTTTCAAGAGCAATTGATGGGGACAACATCCGAGAGCTGTACCATGAGATAAATAATTTTTAGTGGAGAGAGGTTGGAACTGTCAGACAGTGAAACAGGGGTATCTTTAATGAATAAACTGTACTAATTGGCTAAACTAAAAATTATAAAAAATTTATGGTAAGAATATATGTGAGCCTAGTTTCTGGGAAAATTAGTTGTTCTCAATTTGGAGTCCTGTACCATGAAATAAATAATTTTTAGTGAAGAGAGGTCAGAACTATCGGACAATGAAATAGGGGTATCTTTAATGAATAAACTATACTAATTGAATAAACCAAAAATTCTGAAAATTTTATGGTAAGAGGATATATGAGTCTATTTTCAGCGAAAATTAATGGATCTTTATTTGGATTTTCTTAGCTCCAGATATAAATAAATTAGTAACTATAACTCGAGAAAACTGCATGACTAGAAAATCAACAAAAGTGTAATGATGATTACATGTTCATGGAATCATGTTGATAATTTGCTTATTATTTTCATATGGACTTACTAAGCTTTAAGCTTACTCCCTCTTCTCCATTTCCTTAGTGTTCTCAGGTTAGCTTGGGGTTGGAGACCGTCGGAGGTAGCATCACACTATCAAGCCAACAACTCCGGAGTATTGTCATATGTATATTAAATACTTTCAAATGAGTGGCATGTATAAGGACTAGTTTTTATGTTAGATGTTGTTATGATTAGCCAAATTATCAGCCTATATTGATTTATTGTATATGGCCATGAGATGTAGCTTAAATGGTTATGGCTTGTAAGCCTAATTATTCTTGCTATGTGTTAATGTTTGTGATGTGTTTATAATTGGTTGTTATGAATGATTAATATAACACATGTACATGACGAATGCTCTAAGACCATTCGAGGTGGTCATGGCCATGGAATGAATGTGTGGCATGGTAGTAAGTTGATAATGATTGAATATGGACAATTGTAGAATGTGAATTGGAATGTCTAACTTGGTGTAACATGAGTATAGGTAATAAACACATGTATGACAACATGTAAATGCTTTAACAAAATTTTACTAAACGACGATTAACCATTAAATTGATGTTATAATGTGTGTTTATAATGTGTATAAGTATGGGAGAGAATTAAGGACAACATAAGGCTTGGAAAATAGCCTAAGTGTTGGCTACATGGGCAGAGACACAACCATGTGTCTCAGCCGTGTGGAGGACACGGCCTAGCACATGGGCGTGTGGCTTGGCCATGTGAATCCATTTGTTTTGCTGACGTCATAAAAAGAGAGTTACACGGCCTGAGAACATGGGAGTGTTGTAGACACACGAGCGTGTCCCTGTGTCCACACGGGCGTGTGACCCTGTTTCATGAAAATTTCTCTAAGTTTTCCCAGAGCTTTCTAAAGTCCTCGGTTTAGTCCCGAACCACCCCGATGTATATTTTATGCCTCGAAGTCCTGTATAAGGGACGATTTACATGTGTTTGAAAAGTTTTAATTTGGATGAAATTTTATAGCCCGGTTTTGCATGTTTGTGAATGTTTAAGTCCAGTAACGCCTCGAACCTTGTCCTGGCTTTGGATATGGGTAAGGGGTGTTACACCATGTCTCAATTTCTAATTTTTTGATGATTTTGAATCATTCCATTGATGAAACTATGAGCTTTATGAAGTTTGATGTTAGAAAATGAAAGATATGTGTTAGATTACTAAGTTTTGTCTTTGAATTTTTGATGAATTTGAGTATTTTGGGCTAAATTGTAAAGATGAGATTTTGAGGGACTAAAATGTGAAATAAATGAAATATGTGGGCTTGTATGAACACCATAAAGGTTCGGCTAAGCATGGGTGTATAAAAATTTTGTGTATTTTGTGTTTTGTGAAATAGGGACTAAATCGCGAAAAATGTGAAATGTCAGGGGAAAAAGTGTAATTAGCTTTGTGTTTTTAGATGAATTTGATTGAATATTTGATTAAATAAGTTGAATTTGTATTGAAAAGAAATGAGAAAATCAGATTTGGATCGGGGAAGTCGAAATTATCGAATAGTCATTTCGGATCGTTCGTGATAGTATGAGGTAAGTTCATAAGTAAATAAATGCTGATAAATTCAAATATATATATATATATGTTATATGTGCTGAATTGAATTATAATAAATATATGTGTATATTCTAAATTGAATCGAGCTTTGGAGAATTTATGCTTACCCCCTCCTTTTCATTCATTGTATTTGTTAACAAGCCGGCTTGAGAATTGGGTCGAAGACTCGTTCACACTATCCGAAGGCCTAAATTGGTAAAATGGCTTATGTATTTTGAATGTGGCATGTATGGCAAAATACTCACTTTGTGTAAATGATTTTATGACATGGTTATGGTTTGGTAAGAAAAGGGTTTGTGAATGATTAGCGATTGGAATGGCCAATCTAAATCATATTTGATGCCATGTACGTTTAAAATGCTATTTAGTCCATGGAAATCTATAGTAAAGTGAAATTTGTTATAAAATAGAATATTGCTGTAGCAATGATGTGAATTTGAAAAATCACTAAAAATAGTAGAAATTGACTTAAATGATGAATAAGTTAAGGAATTTAATCTTAATGAGTCTATTTTTATATGGATTGAACTAAACAGGTATATGAATTACATTTTATGAGGTATTTGAATTTTTGTGAAACAGGGCCAGAGTGATTTCTGCATCCCCTGTTCTGACTTTAAGAATTTACCATAAATTTTAAAATAATAATTAGAAGTCATTATTTATATGTACAGATTCCTTATTGAGTATAGTTTTAATAGAAACAAACGGCATAGTCATTGATATTCTGTACAGAGAGAAATCTGATTCGTAATACACAGAGGTCAAAGAAGTCGAACCCTGAAACAGGGGAGACTTTAACTAATAAAATGTACTAATTGCCCTGACCAAAAATTCTAGAAAAGAATTCGTAGGTAGATATATGAGTATAGTTTCAAGAAAAATTTACGGAATTGGATTTTGAGTTTCAGAACTAAAGATATGAATTTTTAAGCGACTATAATGCAGATTGTCGGCTTGTCTGGAAGTTTTAAAAATAAATTGTTTGAGCTGTATAAGTAATGAATTAAGTCCGTTAACACCTCGTATTCGACTCCGGCGATGGTATCGGGTACGGGGCATTACATTTGGTGGTATCAGAGCAGGTTTAGTCAGTTCTCGGACTAATGTGTTGTATGTACGGGTTTTGCTTTACATGCCATATATATATTGTGATAGTGTGACGACTTCTGACCTTTTAAATGAATTTTTGTATAGTAAATGAATCTCGATCCAGTTATGGCTGATGATGTAGAGAGTAATGCACCAGGTCCGGCTGAAGGGGCGATGCCAATTGAAAATCCACCTCCTACTGTTGGTCAAGAGGGAGGAGAAAGGGCTCGGGAAGCCTTTCTCCAGATGATGAATGCCTTGTATACTGAGTTTCTTCATACGAACCTGAATGCACAACCTCCCCCACCTCCCCCGATTCCTCAACCTGTACCCTCGATGTCTCAAGGCGTAGATCTGATGAAATTTCACTGAACTCCAGTTGACAGAATCCGTAAGCAAGGGGCCAAAGAATTGAGGGAAAATATTGATGATGATGCCGAGAAAGCAGAGTTTTGGCTTGAGAATTCTATTCGGGTATTTGATGAATTGTCTTGTACACCTGAGGAATGCTTAAAATGTGCTATATCATTGTTAAGGGATTCAACTTATCATTGGTGGAAGACATTGACTTCAGTAGTACCGAAAGAGAAAGTAACTTGGGAGTTCTTTCAAGAAGAATTTCAGAAGAAATACATCAGTGAAAGATTTTTTAATCAAAAGCGTAAAGAGTTTCTTGAATTGAAGCAAGGAAACATGACAGTTACTGAATACGAAAGGGAGTTCATCAGGTTGAGTAAGTATGCTAGAGAATATATTCCTACAGAGGCTAAAATGTGCAGACGATTTGAAGACGAACTCAATGAAGACATCAAAGTATTTGTTGGGATTCTTGAGTTAAAAGAAATGGTAGTACTAGTTGACCGAGCTTGCAAGGCTGAAAAACTACTTAAAGAGAAGAAAAAAGTAGAGGCCGAGACTAGAAATTGGAAGAAAAGATCGACGAGCAGTTCATTCTCACAGCAATCCAGAAAATCTAGAAATATGAATCCTCGTTCACAGGTTTCGGCTAGAAAATCATATGAAAATTTTAAGAAGCAAAATGTGAGTCCTAAATCTCAAACTACTTCTGCAGCTAGTTTGCGAAATACGAGATTTGTTAAGCCCGAGTGCCAGTGGTGTGGTAGAAATCATTTTGGCCCATGTAGAGCGAATGAATGTTTTCGGTGTGGTTCTCCGGATCATTTTATTAGAGACTGCCCAGAGAGAGTCGAGAAAGAAAAATTTTAGAGTGTAAAAGCTAGTGGTGCAGACTCGAGGGGAAGATATTCGAGAAAAGCTGGAAATGAAGCAAGCAGCAAGAATGTAGCCAGAGATTCAGCAGCTAAATCTGAAGCAAGGGCTCCAGCTAGAACTTATGCTATAAAGGCACATGAAGATGCTTCATCACCTGACGTGATTACTTGTATATTTTCTCTTTATGATGTTAATGTTATTGCTTTGATTGATCCCAGTTCTACTCATTCATATGTGTGCATGAAATTGGTGTCTAGTATGAATATACCTGTTGAGAACACAGAATTTATGATTAGAGTGTCGAATCCGTTAGGCAAATGTGTGATAGTTGATAAAGTATGCAAGAAATGCCCTTTAATGATTCGGGGTCATTACTTTCCGGCCAACTTGATGTTGTTGCTGTTTGATGAATTTGATGTTATTTTGGTATGGATTGGTTGACATTGCATGATGCTACAGTAAATTGCAAAGAAAAGGTTATAGAATTAAAGTGTGAAAGTGGTGAAATTCTGCGGGTTGAACCAGACAAATCAGAGGCATTATCTAGTATGATTTCTTCAATGTTGGCTCAGAGATATTTGAGAAAGGGTTATGAAACTTATTTGGCGTATGTAATTAATACAAAATAAATTGAAAAGAAAATTGAATCAGTGCCGGTTGTGTGTGAATTTGTGGATGTATTTCCAGAAGAATTGCCGGGTTTGCCTCCAGTCAGGGAAGTAGAATTTAGTATTGAATTGATACCGGGAATAACTCCAATATCGATTGCTTCGTATAGAATGGCACCAGCAGAGTTGAAAGAATTAAAGTCGCAGTTGCAAGAGTTAACTGATAAAGGCTTTGTGAGACCGAGTTTTTCACCCTGGGGTGCTCCCGTGTTATTTGTGAAAACGAAGGATGGTTCTATGAGATTGTGTGTTGACTATCGGCAATTAAACAAGGTGACAATCAAAAACAAGTATCCATTTCCAAGAATTGATGATTTGTTTGATCAGCTAAAAGGAGCGACATGGTTTTCAAAGATTGACTTGAGATCTAGGTACTACCATCTGTGAGTAAAAGAGTCGGATGTGCCTAAAACTGCTTTTAGAACAAGTTACGGTCACTATGAATTTTTAGTTATGCCATTCGGGTTGACAAATGCTCCTGCTGTGTTTATGGATTTAATGAATCGCATATTTTGACCATACTTGGACAAATTTGTTGCGGTGTTTATAGATGACATCTTAATTTATTCAAAAGATGAGACAGAGCATGCTGAGCACTTGAGGATAGTTTTGCAAACTTTGAGAGATAAGCAGCTGTATGCTAAGTTCAGTAAAAGTGAATTTTGGCTTCGGGAAGTTGGATTTTTAGGTCATATTGTTTCAGGTGATGGTATACGGGTTGATCCTAGTAAAATTTCAGCCATTTTTGATTGGAAACCACTGAAAAATGTAATCGAGGTTAGAAGTTTCTTGGGGCTAGCTGGGTATTATCGACGGTTTGTAAATGGATTTTCTATAATTGCTGCTCCTATGACTAGACTACTCCGAAAGGATGTTAAATTTGAATGGACGGAAGAATGTCAATAGAGTTTTGAAGAATTGAAAAAGTTATTAACTGAAGCACCAGTGTTGGTACAACCCGAATCAGGTAAAGAATTTGTGGTGTATAGTGATGCTTCTCGAAATGGCTTAGGATGTGTACTTATGCAAGAAGGAAAAGTGGTGGCTTATGCTTCGAGACAGTTAAAATCTCACGAAAGGAATTATCCGACTCTTGATTTGGAATTGGATGCTATAGTGTTTGCTTTGAAGATTTGGTGACATTATCTGTATGGTGAAAAGTGCCGAGTATATTCAGATTACAAAAGTCTTAAGTACTTGATGTCACAGAAAGACTTGAATTTGAGACAGCGAAGATGGTTGGAGTTGTTGAAAGATTACGAGCTTGTTATTGACTATCATCCAGGAAAAGCGAATGTGGTTGCCGATGCTTTGAGCAGAAAGTTGTTATTTGCTTTGAAAGCTATGAACATTCAGTTAAAGGTATCAGATGATGGTTCGATTCTAGCAGAGTTAAGAGCAAGACCGATGTTTTTACAAGAGATTTGTGAAGCTCAGAAAAATGATCAAGATTTGCAAGCCAAGAGAAAGCAGTGTGAAGCTGATACGGGATCAGATTTCAGAATCGGTTCTGATGGTTGCTTAATGTTTAAAAACCGGATTTGTGTACCGAAAAATGATGAGTTGATTAAAAAGATTTTGCATGAAGCACATAATGGTTGTTTGGCGGTTCATCTGGGCAGTACGAAAATGTATAATGACTTGAAGAAAATGTACTGGTGGAGTGGAATGAAAAAAGATATTTTCGAGTTTGTATTAAAGTGCTTAGTTTGTCAACAAGTGAAAGCTAAAAACCAAGTACCTTCAGGATTACTCCAGCCTATCATGGTTCCTGAATGGATATGGGATCGGATTACTATGGATTTTGTATCAGGGTTGTCGTTAACTCCGGGGAAGAAAAATGCCATCTGGGTAATAGTTGACAGATTGACTAAATCGGCTCATTTTATTCCTGTACAAATGGATTATTCTCTTAATAAGTTGGCTGAATTGTATATCCGTGAGATTGTAAGACTTCATGGAATACCTTTCTCAATCATTTCGGATAGAGATCTGAGATTTACTTCACAGTTTTGGCAAAAGTTGCAAGAGGCATTAGGTACGAAGTTAAATTTCAGCACTGCCTTTCATCCACAAACTGATGGACAATCAGAGAGAGTAATTCAGATTCTTGAAGACATGCTTAGATGTTGCATATTGGAATTTCAAGGTAGTTGGGAAAGGTACTTACTGTTGGTAGAATTTGCTTATAATAATAGTTATCAGACGAGTTTGAAGATGGCACCTTATGAAGCATTTTATGGTCGTAAATGTCGGATGCCATTGTATTGGACTGAACTCAAAGAAAATCAGATTTATGGAGTTGATCTAATAAAAGAAACCGAAGAAATGGTGAAAGTGATTCGAGATTGTTTGCAAGCTGCTTCAGATAGACAGAAATCTTATGCGGATTTGAAGCAAAAGGAAATCGAGTTTCAAGTTGGTGATAAGGTGTTTTTGAAAGTGTCTCCATGGAAGAAAGTACTTAGATTTGGACGGAAGGGCAAGTTAAGTCCGCATTTTATTGGACCGTATGAAGTAATTGAAAGAACTGGACCAGTAGCTTATCGGTTAGCATTGCCATCTGAATTACAGAGGATGCATGATGTTTTCCACGTATCTATGCTACGTCGGTATCGTTTGGATCCTTCACATATAATTTCACCGACAAAAGTTGAGCTACGACTAGATATGACTTACGAAGAAGAACCGATTAAGATTTTAGCTCGAGAAGTCAAACAACTAAGAAATAAAAGTGTCACTCTCGTGAAAGTATTGTGGAAAAAGTACAGGGTAGAAGAGACTACATGGGAACCTGAGGAAGCTATGAGAAACCAATACCCACACCTGTTTACCGGTAAGATTTTTGAGGACGAAAATCCTTAAAGGGGGGAGATTTGTAATATCCTGAATTAGGGCCTAAACAGAATATTTGTTTCGTGACCACAAATTTGAGATAGAAATAAATATTTTATAATTATTTTGATGTTTATCATATGATTTCATGATTGTGTGAAAATTTCGTGATGAAATCCTATGCCTAAAGTGCTTAAATTGAAATTAGGGACTAAATCGAATAATTTGCAGAACTTACATTCTAGGAGTTTTTAGTATGAAATTGCTTTGGAATATTAATGAGGAGGTCTTAAATAGCAATTTGACCAATTTCTAAGTCTATGGACAAAAATTGGACATGGATGGAATTTTTTTGAAAGCTTAGGAGGAAGGGCATTTTGGTCATTTAGTTATTAAAATGAATTAAAAACAAAATTAAAAGCCAATTTTTGTCCATCTTCATTAGGCCGAAATTTCAAGGGTTCTCCATAGCTAGGGTTTGTTTCAAGCTTTCAAGCTCCATAGTAAGTGATTCCAAGCCTCGTTTTTAATGTTCTTTATGTTTTTGGAATCCCGGTAGCTCGATTAAGCTTATGCTAGCAATAATTCAACCTAGGGTTCATATTTGGAAAAATACCCATAGGTGAAATTTGTGTATTTTGGTGTTTTATGATAGAATATGAGGTTTTAAATTATGTTAGACAACTTGTACTACTCGGTTTTAAGTGAAAACGAGTAAAAGGGCTTAATCGGTAAAAATACCTAATAGTCAAAGTGCATGTTAGAGTGTGAATTCGATGTTGCTATAGAAGGGAAAAATGATCAGCATGTCATAAAACATAAGAATAAGGGATGAAGTTTAATTCCTGAGCCTAAGGGCAAAAGTGTAATTATGTAAAAGTTTAGGGGCAAAAATGTAATTTTTCCAAAGTTCGTATTAAAGACTGTTTTGATGAATGTATGTATTAAATATGATTAATTTGGTATTATAGATCAAGAGAAACGAGATTCAAGTCGCGATCGAGGGAAAAACAAAGTTTATGAAGAATAGGCTCGATTGCTAATATTTTGTATCGAGGTAAGTTCATGTGTAAATGTTTTGAGCAATTTAATGTTGTTTATATGATATGATGCTTATTATTATCATGAAATGTTATGTTTTGTGGTTATTGTTGAATAATATGTAATTATGTGAATTACTTGATAAGTATGAAGTATCACCGAAGTATCGATTTCGATATTCCGTGGAAGACGGCAAAGATGTGAGATCGAGGAAAAAGCCCGTTTGAACCTTAGGAATAGATTAGAATATAAGTGACATGTCACTAGGAAACTTGAATTCCAAACTCGTTGAGTTGAGTCCGAGTTCGTGAGATGTAACTAGGCATCCGAACTCGTTGAGTTGAGTCCGAGTTCACTTATGGATGCGAACGCCCGAGCTCGTTGAGTTGAGTCCGAGTTCACTTATGGGCGGTTTATATGGTAGCTTGGCTACATAAGTTCCGCAGGCTATTGAGTTTGTCTAGCTACGGGTATGACACTTACGTTCATGAAATCCGCGTATTCGAATTATATTCCGATGTGTTCAACGGGTGAATCTTAAGTGAATGAGAAGAATGCCTAAAACGAAGGTGATATATTGGTAAGTGTGGTGAATGAGAAAATTTGACAGGTATGTGCTTAAATCCTTGGGTTGAGAACTTGGTATGAAGAAATCGTAGAAAGATATTAAATGCAAACGAAACACGAATGTCTTGATGTTGTTTATGCAAATGATGTTTTATGTGGAATTGCATGATTATGTTACTTGCTATTTGCATGTGAACTTACTAAGCATTTATGCTTACCCCCTCCTTTTCATTCATTGTAGTTGTTAACAAAGCCGGCTTGAGAATTGGGTCGAAGACTCGTTCACACTATCCGAAGGCCTAAATTGGTAAAATGGCTTATGTATTTTGAATGTGGCATGTATGACAAAATACTCACTTTGTGTAAATGATTTTATGACATGGTTATGGTTTGGTAAGAAAAGGGTTTGTGAATGATTAGCGATTGGAATGGCCAATCTAAATCATATTTGATGCCATGTACGTTTAAAATGCTATTTAGTCCATGGAAATCTATAGTAAAGTGAAATTTGTTATAAAATAGAATATTGCTGTAGCAATGATGTGAATTTGAAAAATCACTAAAAATAGTAGAAATTGACTTAAATGATGAATAAGTTAAGGAATTGAATCTTAATGAGTCTATTTTTATATGGATTGAACTAAACAGGTATTTGAATTACATTTTATGAGGTATTTGAATTTTTGTGAAACAGGGCCAGAGTGATTTCTGGATCCCCTATTCTGACTTTAATAATTCACCATAAATTGTAAAAAAATAATTATAAGTCATTCTTTATATGTGCAGATTCCTTATTGAGTCTAGTTTTAATAGAAACAAACGGCATAGTCATTGAAATTCTGTACAGAGAGAAATCTGATTTGTAATACACAGAGGTCAAAGAAGTCGAACCCTGAAATAGGGGAGACTTTAACTAATAAACTGTACTAATTGGCTTGACCAAAAATTCTAGAAAAAAATTAGTATATAGATATATGAGTCTAGTTTCAGGAAAATTTACCGAATTGGCTTTTGAGTTTCGGAACTAAAGATATGAATTTTTAAGCGACTATAATGCAGATTGCCGCTTGTCTGGAAGTTTTAAAAATAAATTGTTTGAGCTGTATAAGTAATGAATTAAGTCCGTTAACACCTCGTATTCGACTCCGGCGATGGTCTCGGGTATGGGGCATTACACTTATAAATGTGTCACTTAAATTCTTCTCACTTGTTATTCTCATATATTTCAAAGCTATGAACTTGTTGGCTTATTATATAAAAAAAACCTTGAAAATAATTCAATAATCAATTGAATCCTCAATAAAAAAGCAACACTCAACTGAGCCCTTAATCGAATTTAAACAACCAATTGAGCCCTTAATCGAATTTTGTGGAAGCCCCTTAACGTCTTCAACTTTGCTAAGTGGCACTCTATGGTTGTGTCACATAGTGAAATTTGGTAATTTATCTTTATTTTTAAAAATCATAAAAAAAATTCTACTAAATTTTAGAAAATTTAAAATTTTCAAAAATTATAAAAATGAAAACAAATAAAAATAATAGAAAAATCATTTAAAAATATAATTTTAAAATAATTATAAAAATTCTAAAATTTTTAGAATTTTAAAAAATAAAATGCTTTGTGATTGGGGCTATTGTAACATCCCTCCCGAGAAGTGAATAGTGTCAATTCGAGTTGACACGTGTTTGAAATTTTTGGAGTAGAGAAATAGAATTATTAATATTAGTAGAGAAGCTAATTAGGTATTATAGAGAATTATAAAGACATTTGAATTTAGAAAAATTAATTTAAGGAATGGACTAAATTGTAAAAGTGTGACAAATGTTGGACCATAGAGTAAAGATTAGAAATAAGAAAAGAATAGATTAAATGGATGAAGAAGAGAGGAAGGCATTGGAGTGTAATTAACCATGAGAGTACATAAATTAGTGGATGAGGATGGAAGTGAATAAAAGCCACATTTGTGGCATGATGATGTATTTTTCTTTAATAAATTATTATAAAAAAAGAAAAGATGATAGATATTTTGTTGGAAAATTGTAGAAAAAGAAAAGAAGGAGGAAAAAAAAAATCAAAACATTGCCATCTTTCCATCTTTTCTCTCATGTCTCTCACCTCCAAACCTTAATAAACTTTTTTTTTTCTTCCATTGTAGTCATTTTCCACCATTTTTCATCATCCAAACTCAAAACTCCAAAATTCCTCCATAAATCCTTAGTGAAATCACAAGAATAACTTCATGGTAACAACATTTTATGTGGAACTAGCTAGAATATATACCTGAGAAGAGAAAAAGAAAGAGTTAGATATTTTAAGAAAAGTGCAAAGAAAGAGAAGAGATGTGAGGCAAAGGAGTAGCCATGGAGTAAAGAAGGAAAAAATAGAGTTATTTAAGCATTTTGTTGTAAGTATATCAAGAATTTTACTTATTTAATCAAACCCTAAGTAGAAATTTGAAATTTTGGTTTAGCATTTTACTTGATTTATTTACATGTTAAAATGATAATTTGATTTTATGAAATTATTTGAATACGAAATTGTATTCTTATTGTGAAATGGAATGTGTTTGTGTAGTGAATTTGTTGAAAAGGACTAAATTGCAAACATTGTAAAAATTTGATAGGTGAAATAGATATTGGTATGTAGTAATTAAGTGAAATTTTGAATGTTGACAAAATAGTTGTTGAGTGAAAATTTGATGAGTGGTTGATTCTATTTGGACAAAGACAAAATTGTAAAAATAATAAAATTTGAAATATACTTTGTTGAGAAAATGTAAATAAATTGTATAAATTCAATGTCCAAGTAGACAAAACGAGAACTAGTAGGATATAAATGACATACCATTAGGAAAAAGATTAAGTGCGTAAGTGAAAATGGCATTATGGTGCAAGTGACAGTGGCACTACAATGCAAGTGTAGTGGCACTTCAGTGCAAAGTGACAGTCACATGTCCGTGCAAAGAATAGTGGCACATCTTTTAGTGTTCTCTTGAGTCTAAAATTGGGCAATGGACTTATAAGGTAAGTGAATATTATAGTGGTAATTGTAACAGTCCAATTTAGACTCTAATCAGAACGATGGTTTCGGGACCACAAATTCGAGTCAAAAAAATATTTAAATATTATTTTTCGTGTTTATTTTATGTGAATTTGCATATGTGAAAATTTCGTACAAAATTTGATTGTTTGTGTGCTTAATTCGATAAAAGGACTTAATCGTGAAAGTTGAAAACTTGATAGTTAAATCATAAAGGTTTAATTAATAGTGGCTTTTTAATAGGGAGTATTTATGTTGCAAATAATCCATTATTTTAGTGATGGCCGAATGTAACCATAAATTATATGTTTATGTTATTATATTTATAAGGTTAAATAAGGAAAACATGTTAAAAGTTAACATATAATATATTAAAACATAAAAAAAAATAAGAAAGCCATGCATTCATACCTTGTTGTTGTCCATATAAAAGAAGAAAGAAAAGAAAAAAGTAAACAAGGTATTCGGCCATTGTTGGTTCAATTTTAAGGTACGTTTTGTTTCAGTTTTTGATGATTTTTACGTTTTTGAGATCGTTGCTTCGAATACTACCAGACCCATGCTTGAATTTTTTTTATTTTGGTGAATATTTTGAGTTATGCCATTAATGAATATTTGTGTTTCGTGATGTTTGATGATGAAATATCAAAAATATGTTTTAGATTAACATGTTTTGTATTGGAGTTTTTGAAGATTTTGAGTAATTAGGACTAAATTGCAAAAATAATAAATTAAGGGACTAAAATGTGAAATAGATGAAATAAATGGATTAGTATGAGTATATAGAAGATTCAGCTCAACTATGTTGTGGTGAAATTTTGTGTATTTTTTGTTTTATGTAATTAGGACTAATTTGTAAAAGTATGAAATATCAGGGGTAAAATGGTAATTTACCCATTTATGTGTTTTTGGATTAAATTGAATGAAATTGTGTTTAAATGAGGTTAATTTGAAATTATATAGATCAAGAACAAAGGAAATCAGACTTGGATCAGGGAAAAACAAAAATAGTTGAATAGTCGATTCGTAACGTCCGTCGATATCTGAGGTAATACTTTAAGTAATTAAACATGGTTTATTTTGAACATAGAATGATTTACTATGATGATTCAAATTTTATAATGTATTAGTTTGATAGCCGAATGAGATATGTCAATGAATTAATGTGATTAAGATGTATTTGAATGATATCAAAGCTTCTGAAAATGTGTATCTGTTACATAGAATATTATACGATTTGATATATGTGAAATGTTGTGGAATGATTATATGTTTGTGATATTTTGGCTTTAAGCCTAGCAAGCCTTGTGCTGGTGACTTTGATCGGGCTTTGTACCTAGCAGGCTTAGTGCCGGTGAATAAATATCAGGCCTTGGGTCTAGCAGGCCTTGTGCCGGTGTGTGATTCGGGATTATGCCTAGCAGGTTTTATACCGGTGATTTGTTTTCAAGTCTATGATTATGAGAATTCAAGTTATTGTGGATATTGAGCAAGTGAATTTGAGCTAAATTGCATTGTATATGTTCGGCCAAAAATGTAAGTATGTATGAGCTTATATTGAACTTTTATATTTGGATATATGTGAAGTTATCTTGAATGTGCATATTCGACCATAAGTGATATTCTATTGAATTTGAATTATAAGTTACATGTGATGTTTTAATAAACTTTTATATTCGACCACATGTGAAGATATAATGAATCTTGTGTATTCGGCCATACATGTAAGTGACTATGTGATGAAGTATTTGATTTTGTATAATCGGCTTATTAGGAAATAATTATGTGGTGATATATTTGATTTTGAACATTCGACCAAGGTATCTTATTATGTTTAAGTATAACATTATTGATATAATTTAGTTAGTTTGAATGTTTTGAATATTCGTTGAGTTGTTTAATTTGCTTAAGGCTTACTAAGCTAAGTTAGTTTACCCTGTATGTTTTGTTACTCTGTTTTTATAGATTTTGGGTGTAAGTTACGATCTTGGGGATCATTATCGAAGTCATCCACACTATCATCACATTTCGATACTTTTAAAAGTTTATTTTCAAACTTTTGGCATGTATAGGCTAATAAGTATTTTAGTCCAACCTTGGATATGTATAAACCTAGCCATGCGAATATGACTTAATTTTAAAGTTTGAATGTGGAGATGTTTATCCATGGTTTATTTCATTTTGATTTAATGTTATGTGAAATGAATGAAAGGAATATGTGTGATTAGTGATATATGTTTTGGAAATAGCTTGAAAATGATTATTTGACTTGGTTGTAATTGTTAAATCGGTCATGTATATGTAAATGTGGTTAGGTAATTCGATTATGGTACATGTTTAGTTAATTATAAACATAGGTTCATATATATATATTAAGCTTGTTTAAAGTTTATTTTAAAATGCATGATATGGTGTATGTTTTCTATTAATGAATAGAACTTGATTCGGTTTGTATAGAAAGAATATGTATATTTAAAGTGATTAGTTGTTTGATTATTTATATATGATTCATAAAGTTAAATAAAAAAATTATCTATTGAGTTGATTTTGTTTAATATGGATTGTGAGTGAAATAAAAATAAATTACCAAATGAATAGTGATTTTGTGTAAAAGTACACCATGGGAATTATATACATTTTTGAAAAATGTTAATTATATGTATATATATATGTGTGTGTGCATGTTTGTGACTTTGAATGATGGCTTGATAAATTATGAAAGTATAGGTGTATGTATATAATTGCTAATGAGTAAATGATTCATGATAATGAGATATGTTTGAATTTGTGAAAGTTCAGAAATTATATTTTTGCTCAGTAATGCCTCGTAACTCTAGTCTAGCGATGGATACGGGTTAGGGGTGTTACATTTTATTGGTATCAGAGCTACTGTTTAGTCGATTCTAGGACTAACGTAGCGTGTGTGAGTTTAGCTATACATGCCAAAATTTATATTGCGATAGTCTGATGAATTTTGACATTTGAAAATGTGCTTTCATATTGTAAATGGATCCCAACAGAGCAGTAGCCAATGATGTCGAGAGTGTAGCCTCTACTCCCGCGCATAGGACAGTGTCAGTTGAATCTCGACTGTCTCGAGTAGAACCATGAGGGGGAGGCTAAGCAAGCCTTCTATCAAATGATGAACGATTGGTTTACTTAGTATATCCAGACTAATCCTACTGTACAACAACCTCCACCCCCGAATAATCCATAACCTGTGATACCTCTGATGATTGATCCAATGAGACTTAACAGGCCTCCTATAGATAAAATTAGAAAACACGGGGCTGAAGAGTTTAAGGCTAATGATGATGATGATGCTGAACGGGCCGAGTTGTGGCTCGATAATACTATTCGTGTGTTCAACGAGTTATCATGTACTCCAGTTGAATGTTTAAAGTGTGCCATATCTTTATTACAAGACACTGCATATCACTGGTGGAATACACTAGTATCGGTGGTCCCGAAAGAGATAGTGACTTGGGAATTCTTTCAAGCGGAGTTCCATAAGAAATACATCATCCAGAGATTTATCGGCAAGAAACGTAAAAAATTTATGGAATTGAAACAGGGTCGTATGACCGTAATCGAGTACGAGCGGAAATTTGTGAGACTTAGTGATATGCTTGTGAATGTGTTTCAATCGAAGCTATCATGTGTAAAAGATTCAAAGACGGTTTAAACGAAGACATTAAATTGCTGGTTGGTATACTTGAAATTAAAGAGTTCGTGGTACTTGTTGAGTGAGCTTGCAAAGCCGAAGAGCTCGGGAAAGAGAAAAGAAAAGCTGATTTTGAAGCCAGAGATTTTCGTAAAAGATCATCGAGCAAGACCTTTCAATCAGCATCGAAGAAGTTCCGAGATGATTCTAGTCGATTTAAAGCTACTTCAAATTTTTCTAGACGAGATTGAGACTGACCTCCTGTGAGTTCACGAGCTACTTTGATTGCTAGTGTTGGCAATGATCGACAGAACAGACTCGAGTGTAAGCATTGTGGTAAATGGCATTCTGGAAGTTGTAGATTGCATGATCGGTCTTGTTTTAAATGTGGATCGATGGATCATTTCATCCGAGATTGTCCGATGTTAGCCGAGCAAAACACTGTTCAGAATGCGAGACCGAGTACCATGTCAGCACGAGGCAGACCGGCCAGACATTCGGGTAATGTGAGTGGTAGTCAGAGAGGGATGAAAGATACAGCGGTTCGATCTGAGGCTCATGCACCTGCTAGAGCATATGCTATACGAGCTCGCGAGGAAGCTTCTTCCCCAGATCTTATTACCGATACTTTCACTCTTTATGATACTAGTGTTATTGCATTGATTGATCCTGGTTTGACTCATTCATATGTGTGTGAAACATTAGTATCCAGTAAGACTTTGCCTGTTGAGTCTACTGAGTTTGTAATTCAAGTATCAAACCCCCTGGGTCGGTGTGTTCTAGTTGACAAAGTGTGTAAGAATTGCCGTTGATGATACTAGATTCATACTTTCCAGCCGATTTGATGTTGTTACCTTTCGATGAGTTTGATATAATTTTGGGTATGGATTGGCTAACTTTGCACGACGCTATTGTTAATTGCAAAAGAAAGACTATTGATTTGAGATGTCAGAATGATGAGATTATTCGAATTGAATCTAATGATCTGAATAGTTTACCAGCGGTAATATCTTCGATGTTAGCTCAGAAATACGTGAGAAAAGGTTGTGAAGCTTATCTTGCTTATGTGCTTGATAGTAAAGTGACTGAAAAGAAGATTGAATATATACCAGTTGTGTGCGAGTATCCAGATGTGTTTCCTAAAGAACTGCCGGGTCTGCCACCTATCCAAGAGGTAGAGTTTTGTATTGAGTTAGTACTGGGGATGACTCTGATTTCGATAGCTCCGTATCGGATGGCACTTACTGAATTAAAAGAATTGAAAGCACAGCTACAAGAGTTAACAGATAGAGGTTTTGCACGACCGAGTTTCTCTCCCTGGGGTGTGTAACACCCCGAACCCGAGACCGTTGTCGGAGTCGAACACGAGGTGTTAACAGACTTCAAACCACTAAAAAAAAAATTTCCCAGACAAGCTGCCAATCTGCGTACTAGTCGCTTTAAAATTAATATCTTGAGTTCTGAAACTCAAAATCCAGTTCCGTAAATTTTCCCTGAAACTAGACTCATATGCCCATCTACATATTTTTTGTAAAATTTTTGGTCGGGCCAATTAGTACAGATTATTAGTCAAAGTCTCCCATGTTACAGGGGTCGACTACACTGACCTTTGCGCATTACGACTGGGATATCTCCCTGCAAAGAGCTTCAATACTGATACCGTTTGTTTCTCTAGAAACTAGACTCAGAGAGGAATCTATACATATATGGCATGACTCATAATTATCTCTGTTTAATTTATAAGAAATTTCCAAAGTCGGAACAGGAAATCCAGAAATCGCTCTGGCCCTGCTTCACAAGAGTTTACTTATCTCCTAACATACAGCTCACATGGTCACATCGGCATGTGTATTTGTGATTTTTCAATCTCACGTCACTGCTGCTGCCAGCATCTGTTACTAAAACAACTATGCCTATTTCGTGATTTCTCCTTGATCTAACTAGTAATTCATCATACATATCCCCAATTTATAATCATGTCTAGCCATGCCAAAGGCTAATCATTATCAAACATCTCCCTACTACACTATTGCCATATAATGAATTTTAACACCAAAATAATCAACCATGACATATGGCATAATAACCGAGTAGGCCTCAACCGATACTCAACCAAAACCGAATTACCAAGACTTGTGTCCAAACATCATAGAACCAAATCCAACCGAACATTTATGCCATTTTCGCATGGCTAATATTTTACATACCAAATTTCAACAAAACATAATAGCCTATACATGCCAAAATGTTCTCCTAGACCGACTAAAAAGAAGATACCAAAAGTTGCTAGCCGGTGTGATGGCTTCGATGACGGTCCCAAGCACGCAAAATGACGAGTCCAAGAAACCTAAAGTAGGCGACAAGCAAACACTGAGTGAGTATATAACTCAGTAAGTCATAAGCAATGCACTACCATACATTAATAACATTATCACAAGAGGAAACAAAATGGAACGAGGCTAGTTACTCCATCCACACCGAACCATACCATAGTTCCTTAGGCCTATCGGTTCCATCTCATACCAAGTCATGCATTCACATTCCATATACTAATTGATAGGATATTTGGGGCATTTTTCCATGGATGCTTTCATTCTCGTTACATTCATGCAACTAAATAACATTCCCTCTAATCCACGATGAGTCTCATGTACATCACTACAAGCATAATTATCACATAGGTTCAAAACTTATCAAGCAAGAATTCCAAATATAAGCATAACGTCTATTAGCCACGAACTCAAGACACTTACTCGTCCGCTGTCCGTGACCAACTCAATAAAGTCTCACACTTAGTGTCAATAGTGCTTCAAAAAAAAACATATAGTAAGTCCGCACACTTAGTGTTATATAATAAAACTCGCACACTTAGTGCTTACATAATCAAACTCGCACACTTAGTGCTTACATAATCAAACTTGCACACTTAGTGCTATGCAATTTAAACCCGCACACTTAGTGCCAATCTCATGATCATAATTGTTTATACCCGCACACTTAGTGCTGAAATCTACATTTCAATACACCTCACCTCTTTTCTTTTTCATTCAATACTTTCATCACCCCATGCATACGTGTATATATATATATTTATCATTTTATTCGACATAATTACATAGATGTTATGACTATTTAAATCAATACCAAATATATGCTTAATGACTTACTTTATGTTGGGTAAGACGGTTCCAACTCGGCTACTCGATGATCTTTTCTTTGCCTTTGCTTGATTCTCCTTGTGCTTAATCAATAAATCAATTAGTTTAACCATCTTGCTAAACATTCATACTTCAATTACACATGCATATGTATGTTTGTATATTCGGCAATGACAATGGTAATTTAGCAAACCTTAATTTAACTTATAATTGTTCATAACACATTTAAAGCATCCACTCCATTCCATCATTTTAAAGCACATACATTACTCAATATTATCCAAGTTCACATTCGGCATTTTCACAAATACACATGCCGATTTCATTCACTCATCTCTAATGTTAATTAAGAAATGCCGAATGTCACCAACTAAATGGCATACACACACTCACATGCATAAAAGTCATCCACACCTCCTATAGCTCATTCGGCATTCACAAAATCACACCATTAGAATTCATGTACAATACCGAACCTTTAGACATTCAAACATCTACCCTATTCTTTTCAAATCATCTAAACGGCAACACTCACATTCTAGCATTTAAATACAAAACATTTATTCAAGTAACTAAGCAAGTCCAAGTTCGGCTATTACACATATAAATACTATCAAATTAAATTTTTAACTAGATCAAACATCTCTCATCAACATTTATTCATTATAACATAAAGAAAATAATCAAATCTCTTCATTAACCACCATGGCCGAATGCTCCATTCACCACCCAAATCCAAATTTTTAACATGGGCAAAGTAAGGAACTTAGTAACTAACTTAAAATAAGCTAAAATTTCAAAATCTAACATGAATTACTAACCTTGTTTTAAGCTTAAGATGGCCGAATGCTATATCCCTTTTCTTCTTTAAAGTTCGGCTACTAAGGGAGAAGATGAAACCAACATTTTGTCTTTCTTTTGTTTTTCTATTATCCTTTCTTTTTCTTTTCTTTAGCTCACGGCCATGGGGGGGGGAAACAACCACACATTTTTTTATTTTCATTTCTTTATTACCCATACTCCCTATTTTATTTTTTTCTAACATACCTCACTAAGCCAACATGTTCCCAACATGTTTCCACTCATAGCATGGCCGGCCACTAGCTCAAATTTTGGGTAATTTGACATGCAAACCCATCATTTTCATAACATGCATTAATAGGCCACTTCACATTTGCCTAGCACATTTCTAAATTTTCTCACATAAGTCCTATTTAATAAAATTCACTTACAATTAACAAAATTCGAACATGAAATTTTCACACATGCATATATACATATAATAAACATCAAATATGATGGCTAATTATTAGTATGACTCGGTTTTGTGGTCCCGAAACCACTCCCCGACTAGGGTCAATTTTGGGCTGTCACAACTCTCTCCCACTCAAGAAATTTTCGTCCCCGAAAATCTTACCGGTTAATAGGTTTGGGTATCGTTCTTTCATCGAGCTCTCGGTTTCCCAAGTAGCTTCCTCAATCCCGTGTTTGAGCCATAACACCTTTACTAACGGAACCCTTTTGTTTCGCAACTCCTTCACTTCACGAGCTAGGATACGCATCGGCTCTTCTTCATAACTCATATCGGCTTGAATTTCAACCTCCGACGGACTAATTATGTGCGAAGGATCAGATCTATAGCGTCGAAGCATCGAAACATGAAAGACGTCGTGAATCTTTTCAAGTTCAGGGGGTAAAATCAATCGATACGCAACTGGACCGACTCGTTCGGATATTTCGTATGGCCCAATGAATCTCGGACTCAACTTGCCCTTTCGGCCAAATCTGAGTACTTTTTTCCAAGGCGAAACTTTAAGAAATACTTTATCTCCCACCTGATATTCAATGTCTTTTCGTTTCAAATCCGCATACGATTTCTGACGATCTGTGGCTGCCTTTAGACTTTCACGGATTACCCTTACTTTCTGTTCGGCATCTTTAATCAAATTGACTCCGAAAATTTTACTTTCACCGAGCTCGGTCCAAAACAATGGTGTACGGCATTTACGACCGTACAAAGCCTCGTAAGGTGCCATCTTAATACTTGATTGAAAACTATTGTTGTAAGCGAATTCAATCAAAGGTAAATACCGTTCCCATGAACCACTAAACTCAAGGATGCAGCATCTCAGCATATCCTAGAGTATCTGAATTATCCGCTCGGATTGACCATCGGTTTGGGGATGAAAAGCGGTGCTAAAATGCAGCTTGGTACCCAAGGCTTCTTGCAATTTCTTCCAAAATCGTGAGGTGAATCTCGGATCTCTATCCGACACGATAGAAATAGGTACCTCGTGTAATCTCACAATCTGAGAAACATACAATTCGGCTAATTTATCCAATGAAAAATCCGTACGCACGGGGATAAAGTGAGCCGACTTAGTCAGTCTATCAACAACAACCCAAATCATATCCTTCTTACTTGCTGACAATGGCAGTCCGGACACAAAGTCCATTGTGACTCGATCCCATTTCCACTCGGGTATCATGATCGGCTGAAGTAATCCTGAAGGCACTTGATGTTCTGCTTTCACTTGTTGACATATTAAACATCTCGAAACAAAGTCAGAGATGTCCCGTTTCATACCATGCCACCAAAACTGACGTTTCAAATAATTGTACATTTTCGTACTCCCCGGGTGAATTGACATTCGGCTACAATGGGCTTCGTTCAGAATCATCGAAATGAGTTCCAAATTCCTTGGAACACACAAACGACTTCTGAATATCAAACAATCGTCATCATCAATTTGAAATTCGGATTCCATATTCGGAACACATTCAGCCCGTTTTGCAACCAATTCATCGTCGACTTTCTGAGCTTCACGAATTTGATGAATCAATAATGGTTTGGCCTTTAATTCAGCTACTAACACATTGTCGGGTAGAATAAACAAGTGCACATTCATCGCTCGTAAAGCAAACAGTGATTTTCGGCTTAAGGCGTCCGCAACCACATTAGCCTTTCCCGGGTGGTAATCAATGACAAGCTCGTAATCTTTCAACAACTCAAGCCAACGTCTTTGTCGCAGATTTAAGTCTCTTTGAGTCATCAAATATTTGAGACTTTTGTGATCCGAAAATACATGGCACTTTTCGCCAAACAAGTAATGTCGCCATATTTTCAAAGCGAATACGATGGCGGCTAGTTCGAGATCATGGGTTGGATAATTTCTCTCGTGTGGCTTCAATTGTCTCGACGCATAGGCCACAACTCGACCTTCTTGCATCAATACGCAACCCAACCCGAGTAGGGATGCGCCACTATAAATGACAAACTCTTTGCCTGATTCGGGTTGCACTAAAATTGGAGCTTCACTCAAATGAGTTTTCAGTTGATCGAAGCTTTTCTGACATTTCTCCGTCCATTCGAACTTAGCATCCTTTTGAAGTAGCTTCGTCATTGGTGTGGCTATCATCGAGAAACCTTTTACAAATCGTCGGTAATAACCTACGAGCCCCAGGAAGCTCCGAACTTCGGTAACATTTCTTGGAGGCTTCCAGTTAAGTATGGCTGAAATTTTGCTCGGGTCAACTCGAATACCCGTTGCGGATACCACATGACCCAAGAAGCTAACCTCTCTCAACCAGAACTCACACTTACTGAACTTCGCATATAACTGCTTATCCCGCAAAATTTGCATCACTAATCTCAGGTGTTCAGCATGTTCGGTCTCATCTCTTGAATAGACCAAGATGTCATCAATGAATACAACTACGAACCGATCCAAATATGGTCTGAAGATCCGATTCATCAAATCCATAAATACCGCAGGGCCATTAGTGAGCCCGAACGGCGTCACTAAGAACTCGTAGTGACCGTACCTCGTTCTGAAAGCAGTTTTGGGTACGTCCGAATCTCGAATCCGCAACTGATAATAACCCGATCTCAAATCTATCTTTGAAAACACTGATGCTCCCTTTAATTGATCAAACAAATCATCAATACGCGGTAACGGATATTTATTCTTTATCGTCACTTTATTCAGTTGACGATAGTCAATGCACAACCTCATGGTTCCGTCCTTCTTTTTCACGAACAATACTGGTGCACCCCAAGGTGAGAAACTTGGTCGAGCGAAACCTCTATCCGTCAACTCTTGCAATTGAGCTTTCAATTCTTTTAACTCGGTTAGTGCCATACGATACGGAGCTATCGAAATTGGCGTAGTTCCAGGTACAAGCTCAATACCAAACTCTATCTCCCGAACAGGTGGCAAACCCAGTAACTCTTCAGGAAAAACATCCGGGTATTCACAAACCACCGGCACAGATTCGGGTTTCTTTTCTAACTCTTTGTCATCAAGTACATACGCAAGATATGCTTCGCACCCTTTTCTTACATATTTCTGGGCCAACATTGCTGATATTACAGCTGGCAACCCCCTTAAGTCCGTAGACTCAACTCGGATTATCTCGTTATTTGCGCACCTCAAATCAATAGTCTTGCTTTTGCAATTCACAACCGCATCATGCGCGGTCAACCAATCCAAACCAAGAATAACATCAAATTCGTCAAACGGCAAAAGCATCAAGTCCGCCGGAAAACAGAAACCTCGAATTACTAGGGGACATTTCTTACACATTTTGTCGACAAGCACGTAACGACCCAAGGGATTTGACACCCGAATTACGAACTCAGTAGACTCAACAGGTAGAGTCTTACTGGATGCTAAGGATTCACATACATATGAATGAGTAGAGCCAGGGTCAATCAATGCAATCACATTAGTATCAAAGAGAGTGAAGGTACCAGTGATGACGTCAGGGGAGGATGCCTCCTCTCGTGCGCGAATGGCATATGCTCTAGCAGGAGTACGGTTCTCGGCTCGAACAGCCGTATCAGAGGCCCCTCTCTGACTACCACCCCTACCTCCTAAAATTCTCGGTGGTCTACCTCTAGTTGTCACTCCACTAGGTCTTGCACCTTGAATTTTATTCTTCTCATCCAGCTCCGTGCAATCTCTAATGAAGTGGTCCTTTGAACCGCATCCGTAACAGGCCCTGTTAATAGACTTACCCCAACATTCACCTATGTGTCGTCTTCCACATTGGGGACATTCAGGTTTCTCTAGACGATTATTGCCCACACTAGCTACCGAAGTAGCTCGGGAGTCCGTCGATGGTCGTGCTCTGATGGAAATTCCCGCAGTCATCCTCGACTTATTAGTGTCCTCCCTGAACTTCTTTACAGCTGAGAACGGAGCTTTACCCGTCGATCTTTTACGATAGTCTCTAGCTTCAAATTCAGCCTTCTTCTTCCCCTTTCCAAGTTCTTCCGCCTTGCAGGCTCGTTCGACTAGTGTCACGAATTCTTTTATCTCCAAAATACCCACTAGTAGCTTTAAATCTTCATTCAATCCTTCTTCGAATCTTTTGCACATAGCAACCTCATCAGCTACACACTCCCGGGCATACCTACTGAGTCTTACGAATTCATGTTCGTATTCAGATACTGTCATACGGCCTTGCTTGAGTTCCAAGAATTCCTTACGCTTTTGATCGATGAACCGTTGACTAATATATTTCTTTCGAAATTCCGCTTGGAAGAAATCCCAAGTAACTTGTTCGTTTGGGACTATGGAAATCAAGGTCCTCCACCAATAGTAGGCTGAGTCTCGCAACAAAGATATAGCACACTTTAGACATTCATCGGGTGTGCATGACAGTTCATCGAACACCCGAATGGTGTTATCAAGCCAGAACTTGGCCCTTTCGGCATCATCAGTAACTATGGCCTTGAACTCCTCAGCCCCGCGCTTCCTAATCAAGTCTACAGGTGGTTTACTCGGCCTCACAGGATCAGTAACTGATGGCATTACGGGCTCTTGGGGTGGATTATTCAAATTCGGGAATTGTTGGACAGCCGGATTGGTTCGGGCATATTGCGCGACCCACTCATTCATCATGGTAAAGAAGGCTTGTTTAGCCCCCTCACCTTGATTATTCGCAGATGACTGAGGTTCAACAGGCGGCGTCCCTTGTGCAGGAGCAGCCGCTACGCTTTCAACGTCATCCGCCAAGGTTCTCTCTACACCGGGATCCATTTACTAATCAAAACAAATTTTTTTTTTAACCGTCAGAACTCATCACACATTTAAACATTAACATATTTGGCATGTATAGCTAGACTCATACGTGCTATGGTAGTCCTAGAACCGACTAAACCATAGCTCTGATACCAATCAAATGTAACACCCCGAACCCGAGACCGTCGTCGGAGTCGAACACGAGGTGTTAACAGACTTCAAACCACTAAAAAAAAATTTCCCAGACAAGCTGCCAATCTGCGTACTAGTCGCTTTAAAATTCATATATTGAGTTCTGAAACTCGAAATCCAGTTCCGTAAATTTTCCCTGAAACTAGACTCATATGCCCATCTACATAATTTTTTGTAAAATTTTTGGTCAGGCCAATTAGTACAGTTTATTAGTCAAAGTCTCCCATGTTACAGGGGTCGACTACACTGACCTTTGCGCATTACGACTGGGATATCTCCCTGCACAGAGCTCCAATACTGATACCGTTTGTTTCTCTAGAAACTAGACTCAGAGAGGAATCTATAAATATATGGCATGACTCCTAATTATCTCTGTTTAATTTATAAGAAATTTCCAAAGTCGGAACAGGAAATCCAGAAATCGCTCTGGCCCTGGTTCACAAGAGTTTACTTATCTCCTAACATACAGCTCACATGGTCATTTCGTTTCTTCTATATGAAAGTAGACTCATCGAGCTTCGATTACATAATTTATTCATTAATTAATTCCATTCCTACTATTTTTAGTGATTTTTTAATCTCACGTCACTGCTGCTGCCAGCATCTGTTACTAAAACAACTATGCCTATTTCGTGATTTCTCCTTGATCTAACTAGTAATTCATCATACATATCCCCAATTTATAATCATGTCTAGCCATGCCAAAGGCTAATCATTATCAAACATCTCCCTACTACACTATTGCCATATCATGAATTTTAACACCAAAATAATCAACCATGACATATGGCATAATAACCGAGTAGGCCTCAACCGATACTCAACCAAAACCGAATTACCAAGACTTGTGTCCAAACATCATAGAACCAAATCCAACCGAACATTTATGCCATTTTCGCATGGCTAAAATTTTACATACCAAATTTCAACAAAACATAATAGCCTATACATGCCAAAATGTTCTCCTAGACCGACTAAAAAGAAGATACCAAAAGTTGCTAGCCGGTGTGATGGCTTCGATGACGGTCCCAAGCACGCAAAATGACGAGTCCAAGAAACCTAAAGTAGGCAACAAGCAAACACTGAGTGAGTATATAACTCAGTAAGTCATAAGCAATGCACTACCATACATTAATAACATTATCACAAGAGGAAACAAAATGGAACGAGGCTAGTTACTCCATCCACACCGAACCATACCATAGTTCCTTAGGCCTATCGGTTCCATCTCATACCAAGTCATGCATTCACATTCCATATACTAATTGATAGGATATTTGGGGCATTTTTCCATGGATGCTTTCATTCTCGTTACATTCATGCAACTAAATAACATTCCCTCTAATCCACGATGAGTCTCATGTAAGTCACTACAAGCATAATTATCACATAGGTTCAAAACTTATCAAGCAAGAATTCCAAATATAAGCATAACGTCTATTAGCCACGAACTCAAGACACTTACTCGTCCGCTGTCCGTGACCAACTCAATAAGGTCGCACACTTAGTGTCAATAGTGCTTCAAAAAAAACATATAGTAAGTCCGCACACTTAGTGTTATATAATAAAACTCGCACACTTAGTGCTTACATAATCAAACTCGCACACTTAGTGCTTACATAATCAAACTTGCACACTTAGTGCTATGCAATTTAAATCCGCACACTTAGTGCCAATCTCATGATCATAATTGTTTATACCCGCACACTTAGTGCTGAAATCTACATTTCAATACACCTCACCTCTTTTCTTTTTCATTCAATACTTTCATCACCCCATGCATACGTGTATATATATATATATTTATCATTTTATTCGACATAATTACATAGACGTTATGACTATTTAAATCAATACCAAATATATGCTTAATGACTTACTTTATGTTGGGTAAGACGGTTCCAACTCGGCTACTCGATGATCTTTTCTTTGCCTTTGCTTGATTCTCCTTGTGCTTAATCAATAAATCAATTAGTTTAACCATCTTGCTAAACATTCATACTTCAATTACACATGCATATGTATGTTTGTATATTCGGCAATGACAATGGTAATTTAGCAAACCTTAATTTAACTTATAATTGTTCATAACACATTTAAAGCATCCACTCCATTCCATCATTTTAAAGCACATACATTACTCAATATTATCCAAGTTCACATTCGGCATTTTCACAAATACACATGCCGATTTCATTCACTCATCTCTAATGTTAATTAAGAAATGCCGAATGTCACCAACTAAATGGCATACACACACTCACATGCATAAAAGTCATCCACACCTCCTATAGCTCATTCGGCATTCACAAAATCATACCATTAGAATTCATGTACAATACCGAACCTTTAGACATTCAAACATCTACCCTATTCTTTTCAAATCATCTAAACGGCAACACTCACATTCTAGCATTTAAATACAAAACATTTATTCAAGTAACTAAGCAAGTCCAAGTTCGGCTATTACACATATAAATACTATCAAATTAAATTTTAACTAGATCAAACATCTCTCATCAACATTTATTCATTATAACATAAAGAAAATAATCAAATCTCTTCATTAACCACCATGGCCGAATGCTCCATTCACCACCCAAATCCAAATTTTTAACATGGGCAAAGTAAGGAACTTAGTAACTAACTTAAAATAAGCTAAAATTTCAAAATCTAACATGAATTACTAACCTTGTTTTAAGCTTAAGATGGCCGAATGCTATATCCCTTTTCTTCTTTAAAGTTCGGCTACTAAGGGAGAAGATGAAACCAACATTTTGTCTTTCTTTTGTTTTTCTATTATCCTTTCTTTTCTTTTCTTTAGCTCATGGCCATGGGGGGGAAACAACCACACATTTTTTGTTTTCATTTCTTTATTACCCATACTCCCTATTTTATTTTTTCTAACATACCTCACTAAGCCAACATGTTCCCAACATGTTTCCACTCATAGCATGGCCGGCCACTAGCTCAAATTTTGGGTAATTTGACATGCAAACCCATCATTTTCATAACATGCATTAATAGGCCACTTCACATTTGCCTAGCACATTTCTAAATTTTCTCACATAAGTCCTATTTAATAAAATTCACTTACAATTAACAAAATTCGAACATGAAATTTTCACACATGCATATATACATATAATAAACATCAAATATGATGGCTAATTATTAGTATGACTCGGTTTTGTGGTCCCGAAACCACTCCCCGACTAGGGTCAATTTTGGGCTGTCACAGGGTGCATCAGTTCTATTTGTGAAAAAGAAAGATGGAACTATGAGAATGTGTATTGATTATCGTCAGTTAAACAAAGTGACTATAAAGAATAAATACCCGTTGCCACAGATTCATGACTTGTTTGATCAGTTAAAAGGGGCTTCAGTGTTTTCAAAGATAGATTTGAGATCGGGTTATTATCAGTTGCAAGTCAGAGACTTCGATGTGCCTAAAACTGCTTTTCAAATGAGGTATGGACATTATGAATTTCTAGTTATGCCGTTTGGACTTACTAATGCACCTACTATTTTTATGGATTTGATGAATTGGATCTTCAGGTAGTATTTAGATCGGTTTGTAGTTGTGTTCATTGATGATATACTGATCTACTCTCGTAATGAGACCGAACATACCGAGCATTTGAGACTTGTGTTACAGACTTTGCGAGAAAAACAGTTGTATGCAAAGCTTAGTAAATGTGAGTTCTAGTTAGATGAATTTAGCTTTCTGGGACATGTTGTTTCGGCATCAGGTATTCAGGTTGATCCGAGTAAGATTTTAGCTATACTCGATTGGAAACCTCCGAGAAACGTTTCTGAAGTCAAAAGTTTTCTAGGACTTGCTGGTTATTATAGACGGTTTGTAAAAGGTTTCTCTATGATTAAAACTCCAATGACAAAGCTGCTGCAGAAAGATGTCAAATTCAAGTGGTCAGAAAAGTGCCAGAAAAGTTTTGATCAGTTGAAAGCTCTTTTGACCGAAGCTCCGGTGTTAGTTCAGCCAAAGTTGGGTAAAGAATTTGTTATCTATAGTGATGCATCTTTAAATGGTTTGGGTTGTGTTTTGATGTAGGAAGGCAAAGTCATAGCTTATGCCTAGAGACAGTTAAAACCACATGAAAAGAACTATCCGACGCACGATCTAGAATTGGCCGCTATTGTGTTTGCATTGAAGATATGGTGCATTATTTGATCAACGAAAAATGTCATGTTTCTTCCGATCACAAAAGTCTGAAGTACTTGATGACTCAAAAAGATTTGAATTTGAGACAGTGCCGATGATTAGAGTTACTAAAAGACTACAAACTTGTGATTGATTATCACCCGGGAAAGGCTAATGTGGTTGCTGATGCTTTAAGCCGAAAATCACTGTTTGCTTTGCGTACAATGAATACACATATAGCTATGTCAGATGATGGTGTGATGATAGCTGAGTTAAAAGTAAGACCGTTATTTATTCAGCAGATTTGTGAAGCTCAAAAAATTGACAACGATTTGATAGTGAAACGAGCTCAATGTGATTCAAATGCTGATTCAAAGTTTTTTCGAGATTCAAAAACTAAATATGTGTTCTGAGAAATACAGAGTTGATTTAGATGATTTTGAATGAAGCTCACAATAGTCAAATATCTGTTCATCAGGGTATTACGAAGATGTATAATGATCTGAAATAGCACTATTGGTGGCCAGGTATGAAACGAGATATTTCTGACTTTGTGTCGAAATGTTTAGTCTGTAAGCAAATAAAAGCCTAACATCAGGTACCTTTTGGATTGCTACAGTCAATCATGATACCTGAATGGAAATGGGACAGAGTTACGATAGATTTTGTATCCGGTTTATCGATGACACCTAGTCAGAAAGATGTAATCTGGGTTATTGTTGATAGATTGACTAAATCTGCTCACTTTGTTCTGGTTCGTACAAATTACTCACTTGATAAACTAGCTAAATTGTATGTTTGTCAGATCGTGAGGTTACATGGTGTGCCTATATCTATTGTGTCTGATAGAGATCCGACGTTTACATCGTGGTTTTAGAAGAAACTGCAAGATGCATTAGGCACTAAACTTCATTTTAGCACTGCTTTTCATCCCCAGACAGATGGTCAGTCCGAGCGAATTATTCAGATACTTGAGGATATGTTGAGATGTTGCATTCTCGAGTTTGAAGGTATGTGGGAATGATATCTACCTCTGATTGAATTTGCATACAATAATAGCTTTCAATCGAGTATCAAAATGGCACCTTATGAAGCTTTGTATGGTCGTAGATGTCGTACACGTTTATACTGGACTGAGCTCAGTGAAAATAAGATACACGGGGTCGATTTGATCAAAGAAACCGAGCAGAAAGTAAGAGTGATCCGTGAAAGTTTGAAAGCAGCATCAGATCGTCAGAAATCGTATGCAGATTTGAAATGTAAAGATATAAAGTTTCAGATCGAGGATAGAGTGTTTTTGAAAGTTTCTCCATAGAATAAAATACTTAGATTCGGTCGTAAAGACAAATTGAGTCCGAGAATTATTGGGCCATATGAGATTATCGAGCGGATTGGGCCGGTTGCGTATAGATTGCTGTTGCCACCTGAGTTAGAAAAGATTCATAATGTATTTCATGTCTCGATGCTTCCTAGATATCGATCCGATCCTTCACACGTGATTAGTCCGACCAAAGTTGAGATTAAGCCTGATATGTCGTACGAGGAGGAACCGATTTGTATTTTGGCTCACGAGATTAAAGAGTTACGAAATAAGAAAATTACATTGGTTAAAGTATTGAGGAACAAACATGGAGTTGAGGAAGCAATGTGGGAGCCAGAGGATATAATGAAAGTGCGTTATCCGAACCTATTCACCGGTAAGATTTTCGGGGATGAAAATCCCTAAGGGGGAGAGTTGTAACAGTCCGATTTAGACTCTAATCAGAATGGTGGTTTCGGGACCACGAATCCGAGTCAAAAAAATATTTAAATATTATTTTTCATGTTTATTAGATGTGAATTTGCATGTGTGAAAATTTCATACAAAAATTTGATTGTTTGTGTGCTTAATTCGATAAAATGACTTAATCGTGAAAGTTGAAAACTTGATAGTCTAAATCATAAATGTTTAATTGATATTGTCTTTTTAATATGGAGTATTTATGTTGCAAATAATCCATTATTTTAGTGATGGCCGAATGTAACCATGAAGTATATGTTTATGTTATTATATTTATAAGGTTAAATAAGTAAAACATGTTAAAAGTTCACATATAATATATTAAAACATAAAAAAATAAGAAAGCCATGCATTCCTACCTTTTTGTTGTCGAAATAAAAGAAGAAAGAAAAGAAAAAAATAAACAAGGTATTCGGCCATTGTTGGTTCAATTTTAAGGTATGTTTTGTTTCAATGATGATTTTTACGTTTTTGAGATCGTTGCTTCGAATACTACCCGAACCATGCTTGAATTTTTGATTTTGGTGAATATTTTGAGTTATGCCATTGATAAATATTTGTGTTTTGTGATGTTTGATGATGAAATATCAAAAATATGTTTTAGATTAGCATGTTCTGTATTGGAGTTTTTGAAGATTTTGAGTAATTAGGACTAAATTGCAAAAATAATAAATTGAGGGACTAAAATGTGAAATAGATGAAATAAATGGATTAGTATGAGTATATAAAAGATTCGGCTCAACTATGTTGTGGTGAAATTTTGTGTATTTTGTGTTTTATGTAATTAGGACTAATTTGTAAAAGTATGAAATATCAGGGGTAAAATGATAATTTACCCATTTATGTGTTGTTGGATTAAATTGAATGAAATTGTGTTTAAATGAGGTTAATTTGAAATTATATAGATAAAGAACAAAGGAAACCGAACTTGGATCGGGGAAAAATAAAAATAGTTGAATAGTCGATTCGTAACGTCCGTCGATATCCGAGGTAAGTCTTTAAGTAATTAAACATGGTTTATTTTGAACATAAAATGATTTACTATGATGATTCAAATTTTATAATGTATTAGTTTGATAGCCGAATGAGATATGTCAATGAATTAATGTGATTAAGTTGTATTTGAATGATATCAAAGCTTCTGAAAATGTCTATCTGTTACATGGAATATTATATGATTTGATATATGTGAAATGTTGTGGAATGATTATATGTTTGTGATATTTGGGCTTTGACCCTGGCAAGCCTTGTGCTGGTGACTTTGATCGGGCTTTGTGCCTAGCAGGCTTAGTGCCAGTGAATAAATATCAGGCCTTGGATGTATCTTATTATGTTTAAGTATAACATTATTGATATAATTTAGTTAGTTTGAATGTTTTGAATATTTGTTGAGTTGTTTAATTTGCTTAAGGCTTACTAAGCTTAGCTTACCCTGTAATGTTTGTTACTTTGTTTTATAGATTTTGGGTGTAAGTTACGAGCTCAGGGATCGTTATCGAAGTCATCCACACTATCGTCACCTCTCGGTACTTTTAAAAGTTTTTTTTCAAACTTTTGGCATGTATAGGCTAATAAGTATTTTAGTCCAACCTTGGATATGTATAAACCTAGCCATGCGAATATGGCTTAATTTTAAAGTTTGAATGTGGTTATGTTTATCCATGGTTTATTTCGTTTTGATTTAATGTTATGTGAAATGAATGAAAGGTATATGTGTGATTAGTGATATATGTTTTGGAAATAGCTTGAAAATGATTATTTGACTTGGTTGTAATTGTTAAATCGGTCATGTATATGTAAATGTGGTTTAGGTAATTCGATTATGGTACATGTTTAGTTAATTATAAACATAGGTTCATATATATATATTAAGCTTGTTTAAAGTTTATTTTAAAATGCATGATATGGTGTATGTTTTCTATTAATGAATAGAACTTGATTCGGTTTGTATGGAAAGAGTATGTATATTTAAAGTGATTAGTTTTTTGATTATTTATATATGATTCATAAAGTTAAATAAATAAAATGATCTATTGAGTTGATTTTGTTTAATATGGATTGTGAGTGAAATAAAAATAAATTACCAAATGAACAGTGATTTTGTGTAAAAGTACACCATGAGAATTATATGCATGTTTGAAAAAAGTTTAATTATATGTATATATATATATGTGTGTGCATGTTTGTGAATTTGAATGATGGCTTGGTAAATTATGAAAGTATAGGTGTATGTGTATAATTGCTAATGAATAAATGATTTGTGATAATGAGATATGTTTGAATTTGTGAAAGTTCGGAAATTATATTTTTGCTCAGTAATGCCTCGTAACCCTAGTCTGGCGATTGATACGGGTTAGGGGTGTTACAATAATGGTAATTAACTTGTAATTTGTTGAATTGATACCTTATTATAGTTATTATTAAAAAAACTTGTATACAATAATTGTAAGCAATGATAGTATTATATATATAGATGTTCATATATGTGTAGTGAAAGGAATTGCATCTCAAAAGCTAAGTTAAATTCTTGATATGCTTACTAAGCTCTCGTTAACTTAATGTCTTTTTTTTCAAACACGTAGGTAAAGATCATTTTGAAGCTAGAAGGTGAACGATATCTCCAAATCATCTCATTACAAAACAAGCCTACAAGAGACTATGAATTTAATTTTCGGCACTTGTTTGGCATGCACGTTAGGAATATGTTGGATGTTTTATAGATGATTTTGATGGAAGCATTGGTACCTTGGTACATTTTTTTTATTTGATAAATTGAATTGGAGAGTTTTGGAATTGAATTGAAAAAGAAGTTATTCAAGGTTGAAAATGTGTATGCTTGAATGGTTTATTGGTTACTAGGATTACTGTGAACCATATGGATATTATATTAGGTGTTAGAGAGCAAAGTGTGCATGCTTTTGGGGATGCAAGATTGAGGTCACGACGTCGAGTTGTTGAGGTTGTGGCGAGCTCAAGATAGAGAGTCACATTGTGACAAGAAATACCTTGAGGTCGCAACGAGCTCAAGACAGAGAGTCACATCGTGATGAGAAAAACCTTGAGGTTACGACAAGCTTAAGACAAAGAGTCATGCCGTGAAAAGAAATTCCATAAGGTTACAACAAGCTAGGTCACATCACGACGTGAAAGATTGTGTAGTGGAGACAAGTTCTTGATGGCTTGGACTTTTACCCTTTGGTCCTAAATCAAATTTTGGCCACTTGGACAACTTTTGAAATCTCATTTTATGCTTGGTTAAGTTAGTAAATCATATTCCACATGTATTATGAATGATTAATTGATATGTTATTATCGTAGTTGCCCTAGAAACGGATGTGACATCTAGGTACCTTGACTCGATATTTGAGTCGAGTAAGGGGTGTTACATTTGGTGGTATCAGAGTCTAAGATTTCTAATTCTTGGATAATAAATGAGTCTAGAAGTATATACCATATAGGACATATTAATTTGATGAGATGAGATTTTGCTAATAAAGTTTAAAATTTTGAATTATAGAAATTGAAGAATCTTGAACAACTCTCAAGAAGAAATGATGAAGAGGTTGAAAGTAGAGCCTCCAATGCAAATTAGAGAGGGAATAGATCGATACACAGACTCAAAATGAGTCGAGAGAGCTTGTAAACTTGAGGCCTGCTAGTGAAGGCTGGAAAGAGTAGAGATCAGAACTCGATAGGAACCTGGGACCTAAGCTGGAACAAGTGCCACATAGAGAAAAAAATGTAAGTGCATGAGGCACTATTCCAAACTTTAAATCAACTAATGCATCAGTTCATGAGAGCCGCTACAACTCCTCTCACCCCAACTCCACCTCCACCTCTACCTCTAGTTTATCCAACACCTATACCGGTACCTCAAACTCCTCCCCTACTCTTGGTCATTGATCTCCCTTAGAAAAGATAAGAAAGCATGGGGCTAAAGAATTTGGGGGAAAGAAAGAAGATGTGTTAGAGTATGCCCAAAGACAAATCATGAGATAATTGTAATTATATACTCGTTTAACCTTGTTTGTTAATATAATACATCATCATTATTATTTCAATTTCTTTTTCTATGTGCATAAATAAAATGATTAATAATAAAGTCTTAAAAATGATATAATTATTTTTAAAAGGTCCTTAGTCAAGTATTATTGTGGGCTTGGAAAATGATATTGCATTGAGGCTAATGTGTAGTTGATTATGACAAAGTGTTGTCTTTGACATAGGGATGTCAAAATCAAATACATGAGTATGTGTTAGAGAACAATATATTCGACTGACCCACTGTGAGTATGTTTCTTGGATTATTATGGAATAGTCACAACCTTACTCATAGTGATAACTATGTATACGATCCTTAGACTTGAGATCATCATTGTCTCAACACTGTGAGTCATATATTTTGATACATTCAAAAGTCTACCTAATAGGTTTTATTATAAAGACTGATGTTGGGTATGACACAATCTATGTAGTGGGATATGATTGATCAAGATAGGATTTGTCCCTCCTACACAATGGGAACAATATATTAGGCCACCTGATGAAGTGAGACTAAAAATGCATGGCCATGCTCAAATAAGTTGATATGAGATATTGATCACCTTCAAATGTACTAAAATCCAGAGTGTGAATACTGTAATAAAAAATAGAATTACGAGGCAATATCCGTAAGTATACGGGTCTATTTGTATTATAGTTTTACAACGGAGAGGGTGAGTACTCTGAGGATTGTACCCAAGGAGGTGAGTGCTAGATCAATTCTATAGTAAACACTAAAAGATCTAATTAGTACTTTAAATTCAGTTATAGTACGAATAATATAAAATATAAGATTTTTTGGGGTTTTCAAATAATAAAAATAAAACAACATAAAAAGATAAAGTTCAAGAGATTAAAAAGGAAGAATAAATCAAATCTGATTATGGGTGATTAGCTCGCTTCAACAATCACCATCAACTTTTGTTTCTGATTCCTTGTCAATTAACTAGTTGTTACTCTATCAGGATGTTCCTATCTTCCACTAACATAATGAGTCAGCAAGAACTACTTATCTTCCGACCTCATAGTCTAGACTGGTTTGGGGTTAAGGTGTTCACGGATGGCCAATAACAATTTTGGGTTAATTCCTACCTTGATGACTTCCCGAGGTTGTCAGGCCTAGGGTTTGTTTCACATTCTCCCTTTCCTAAAGAGTTGATCCATTGAGTAATCCTAAAAAATAGTTAACAAATCATACCTCATTTTGCTAATCCCCTATAGAAGGATTAGTTCCTCATAGAGTTCATAAACAATATAAGACTGATGTAAAGAGAAAACAGCTAATTAAATCGACGAGATAGAGTAAATGAAAGAGCCTGATTGTATTGATATTAAGTACAAAAATCCATAGAGTTGAATGATTCCACAAGCCAAATCTCTTGAAAGAAAACAATGAACAAATAAACTAATCTCTAGAACCTTAAGAAAGAAAGAAATCAAAACTAAATCTAATTGAAAGAAAATAGGTTATTCGAAAGGTCCCTTTAACATGTGCCAAAGGAGTCCATTTATAGCCTTTAGGTGGTCGTCGTCCTTAAACCTAGGTCAGTTGACGTTCCCAAGCTTTAAATTCGATTGTGTGGACGAAAACACCCCTGTTTCATGTCTAATTTCTATGCCAAAGTCGATTTCGCAACACATTAGGACCTGTGTCGCGACATAGCAACCACTATGCTCCTCTATAGCCATCTTTAGGGGTATGTCATGGCACCCTCAGTCTGTGCCACGACATCGAAGGCAGCCTTGAGTTTTATTCATTCTGTTCCTTGTATTATGACATTAGTCCTCCTGTGTTGCGACATAGCATCTAGTATCGTCTTAAAATGCCTTCTAGTGGTCTTCTGCACACTTACAAAGTCTATTAGCTCTCCCTTAGGCCTCATTCGGCCCTTAGGGTCAATAAAAGACTTATTTTCCACATTTTATTGAATGTAAGTAAAACTAAAGAAACTTAACTAAATTATAATGAAAATGCTTATATTCAGGCTCCTTGAGTGTGAAAACTAGTTTAATCTACTACACCAAATTTTAGCAGATCAAACTCTCTTACACTTAAGTTATTGATTGTCCTTAAGCAAGATAAAGAAATATGACAAATAAACATGATGACCCTTGAGCAAATATGATACAAGTATTGACTTCGTACCATATGACTTAGGCATTTCATGCTTACTAACAACTTCAACATGATGAATAGTTGACCTACCACCTTGGCTTCAAACATTTATGTTCGGTACGTTACAAAATAGACTTATTTATAGAAATCCATCAACAAATCATACAAGTACTTTGATTATTCGAGCAGAATAAAAATAGTCATTCATGCGCATGTCTAGTATGATATCTGTTCATGTAAAAGGATATTTAGGTCATATAGGACTTTTCAGCTTGTAAAATTTTAAAGCTTAGTACAGGTATAGAATTCAAAAAAAAAAAGGTAAGCATCAAAAGGGTTACAAATATGAAAGTAGTTTGGCACATCGTATTGGTCCCTATTCTTCCCTCTTTAGTGACCCTTTCCTGCTCACCGCCTTATTTCTCCTTCTCTCACTCCACATAAGAAATCATAGCATGACATAGTAACTACGACTAGCCTACGAGTTTTTTGTGCACTGATGAATGAGTTTTTCTTTCTTTTGTGACCTTTTCACTTTTCTCTTTTTCAATACATCTCACTCATGAATGCTTTTTAGCTTTGTAGGTACTATTTCTACTCGTATGAACTTTCTTTTTGGATTTTTCTTCTTGTTTTGCACATTCAGGTTAACCTATAATTCCCATATCACACTTATCTTTCTTATTTCACTCTATGTTTACAAACTTCAGCATGATGTATCTACTTAACCTTCAATACGTATGACCAGATGTCTATAATCATGTAGTGCAGGACCAAAGAACAAGGGCAAATACAAATTGACATTTCAGGCTCGGGGCTTGCAATGTGGTTCATCAAGAAGTGTTAACAGGCTCAAAAAATGTTATTAAAGGTGAACAAAAATAGGTCGAGTTTTCGGCTTTGGATGTGTTCCAAACAATGCCTTAGGTCATCCCTAAATATCTCAACATGCACAAATTTCATCAACCAAACAAACAAACATTCAACTATTTATCATTCATACTAGTATGCTAGTTTCCTTGTATATTCTATACACTTGGTAGTTGATTGCTTAATACCTATTTACAGTGTAACATATAGAACTTAGTAGCCTAATAATCAAAAGTTTAAAATCACCTATCAGCATGCCAAATTTTTTCATAAACACAAGAAAACTATGTGCTCCTAACCAATCACTTGTATTTCTACAAGCTCAAGCACACAAAAGACAAGAAAAATCAAATAAAATGTAAAAAAATTGAAGCAAATTCTCTATGTTACCCCCCACACTTTAGTTGACACATTGTCCTCAATGTGTAGCCCATAAATAGATAAAGAAGGAAGTTACTAGGTTCATTGTGGTCGCTCCAATTGCTAATGGTGGGTGCTTCCTCTTTTGGTCGTGATAACTTGAATTATTTATGTCTCCTTTGTGTTGGGTTCCTACATAGAAAATTTGACGAAAAATATATTTATTACTCCTACTCCTACAAAACCTAAATTAAAATTATCCAAAAATTAATACAAGTCTTTATAAAATTAAAATACTTCAATCATCTTCCTTATCCATCTCCCAACTCTCACCATTCTTCTCATCTTCTTCTTCCCCCTTACTTTCATGCACTTCTTCTTCTTGTTCCGTATTTGTTGGCTCGAACATGTTAGGTGTATAATTGGGGACCCAAATATTATTTTGCCTTGCAAATTCTTGGAATATTGGTCACAAATGTTGCACCCACTATATCATCCAATTAAGTTATGGATGACTACTTTCACCAACATCTTGTTGAGCTTGTGTCAAGCTTTGCGGTGGAGCCGGTGTAGTCGTCGCTTCTTATTGTTGCTTGTTCCAATCCTTTATTTATTTGGCTTGCAATTCTATGTATTATTGGAGCAAGGTGTCGCCAATAATACTTTTGGACAGTTTTAGTGTTACTCAATGAATGTCATAGGTAAACCCACCTTTCTGCATAATGTTGTCACTAGGTGGGTAAAGAAGACTCCCACCTTCTGGCTACCAATACATCTCCTTATTTTTTGATGAATCTATTTACTGATACATACCTGTTTTTTTTTGCAAAATAGTATAGAGTAACACTGTTATAAAAGTATTAACGTCAAAAACATTTAAAACATGTACCATTCTTGTGCATACAAATTGGATCCATATTTTAGCCACAGGAAACATGAACACTTGATGAAAGGATACTGGGATATTGGTGCTCGCATTATATTTCTATTCACCCCTACCTTTAGTTAAGAAGTTTATAATACTATCCATATCTATATCCCACATACGAGATATTGACTGCCTTGATTGCTTCCCAGGGTTGTCAGCAAGAAATACTTATCTTCCTACCTCACAGTCCAGATTGGTTTGGGGTTAAAGTGTTCACAGATGGGCAATACCAATTTTAGGTTAATTTCCACCTTGATCACTTACCAGGGTTGTCAGGCCTAAGGTTTGTTTCACGTTCTCCCTTTTTAAAAAGCTGATTCATTGAGTAACCCTACAGAATAGTTAACAGATCATACCTCCACCCACTAATCCTCCATAGAAGGATTAGTTCCTCATGGTGCTCATAAACAATATAAGATCGATGTAAAGAGAAAGCATGGTAATTAAATTGACAAGATAGAGTAAATGAAAGAGCCTGATTGTATTGATATTAAGTACAAATCCATAGAGTTGAGTGATTCCACAATCTGAATCTCTTGAAACAAAACAACAAACAAATAAACTAAACTCTAGAACCCAGAGAAAGAAAAACGAAACTAAATCTAATTGAAAGAAGCTAGGTTAATCGAAAGGTCCCTTTAACATGTGTCAAAAGAGCCTATTTATAGCCTTCAGGTGGCCTTCGTCCTTAACCCTAGGTCAGTTGACGTTCCCGACCTTTAAGTCCAATTGTGTGGATAAAAATGCCCTTACCGTTTATGAATAAACCAGACTTCAAGTAATTCAATCTATTATAATTAGCCAGCCTTTCAATTCAATAAATATTACATCTGAACATGCACAATTTCATATGCCTCTGAGAATAACAGAACTTATAGAGTACTCAGAAGAGATTGTTGTAATATACTCAATGATAACAGCTGTATTCAAATATCTTTACAATTTCATCACTAATCCACTAACTAATAAAGTCATAAATAATCTTACATTATTCAGTTCACTAAAAGAGTCAATTCAGAAGAATTTTCGGCTAATCCGTTATGTAAATATCATATCTGGATAAGTCGATTACTCATGAATAACTTTTTCTTTAACAATGACATCACATATTCAAAATAATCTTCAGAAAAATCTTACATCTCTTTTCATACCGTCTTTGCTTACTAACCCATTCTCAATTTTGACTACATCATTAATCATTCAACCTTTGAACTCTTTAGTTCCACATTCATGAGCTTAATCCATATAAATCTTGGGAATTTCATTGTATAACACTATACTGGTAAAGGGGTGGAGATCGTAAGCCTCAAAATTCGACTTTCATAAATACACACACATCACTTAATATTTATCATTAACATGTCCATTATAAAACATTTATTTCATACCTTTATAGGTCCCCTTTTATCATACTCAACATTTTTACTTGAGCATTGCGAGTATCACTTTCAGCAGTATCAGAATTAGCTCGGTTGGAAAGCATCTCTGTTTATTTGTAAGAAAATTTTTATTAGAGTCAGGAGATATCACACTATCATGGGTTATATAATGGCATGTATTTCTAGACTCCACATATGCTATGTTCAGTTCGAGAATTGACTAAACCGTAGCTAATACCACTAAATGTAACACCCCTAACTCGTATCTGTCATCGTAACAGGGTTACGGAGCGTTGCCAAAAGTTTCGGAACATTTGTAGATATTTCAAGCAAGTTACCATTAAAATTCTGAAATCATTCATAACATCCCTTAGTCCTGTATGAGCATTAGAATCGAGTCGGGACTTAATCAGAACCTTTAATAATTCTTTGCAACATTTCAAAATTTTTCCAAGGTGCAGGGCTCACATGCTTGTATGGTCCAAGGGACACGCCCGTGCTGGAGGCCGCGCCACACGCTCGTGTGCTAAGCCGTGTGGTTAATAATTCATTTCTAATTTATGTGCAGGTTTCACATGGCTAAGACACACGCCTGTGTTCTAGGCCGTGTAGCACACACGGCTGAGACAGACGCCCGTGTTCTAGGCCATGTAGCACACACGGCTGAGACACATGCCTGTGTCTCTGCCCGTGTGCTCAATTCTAAGTATTCTATTTTCTTGAAATTAAGGTGCAGGGGACACACAGCCTAACTACACGCCCATGTACCTGGCCATGTGTCACACACGGTCTAGAAACACGCCCGTATGTCTACTCGTGTGGACAAAATAAAGCCATTTCTAGCTTCATTTCTCACCCAAATTGACACCAATTACCTTTACTTAAACTCACATCCATAAACCAATCAATTCAAGCATTCAAATTTATCAAATTCCATCATTCATCATGGCATATCATTTCATGCATACATGTCTACAATCACACCTTAGTTCAATCCATGTATTAAACATGACTTGATCAACTACTTAACATATATATAGCTACATTAGTTTGAAATTTCAAGTATATTTAAAAAAACCATTACTAGCCATTCCAATGGCTAGATTCCAAGCATCATTTACATTTACATGCCAATATGACCCATATATCCTATACATGCCATTACAACCATAATTGATTTACCATATTGTACCGACATGGGCCGATGGATAGTGTGAGTGATCTCCGTTGAGCTACCAATCCAACGAGCTTTCGATTTACACTAAAATAGGGAAATAAAACTAAGTAAGGATAAAATGCTTAGTAGGTTCGTATAATATGGTACTTAACTTACCATTCATTCTATTTTGAGGTAACTGTGTAAGGCATAATCAATCCGTTTGATCTCAAGCCCTACACACATTGTCATTACCCTTGGTAGTCATGTATTCCATATTAACATCAAAACATATATGGGCTCAACAACAATCAAGTTTCCAAGCACATATGCTTTCCACAACATGTATTCATTCAACATGCATAATTCATCTCATTATTTCAAGTATAATTTCATAATAGTTCATTTTGAGCTCAGATCATTTCATATCAGAACTTTACTCATATTACTCAGAACATCAAGGTCACAATTAGTACATTCAAGGTGTACAAGTCTATAATCAAGAATGAACATATATTTATCAAATAAAGTCTATGTACAAAAATCATCATCTCCTGTTTTCATATATCATATGTCATGTATCATCATTTACTTGTATTTCAGCCGGATATGTGTAATAACTCATTTCTTATCCGTATCTTTTCATGTCAAGATTTTTACCCGTTGAATTCATCTAAAATATTGATGGTTACATAGGTAGTAAACTCGGGGTGTACGAATTAGGATCTGTCAATTCATGTCCAATGGTGCCTATAGGGTACTACATCAGGGAGTACACTCTCTAGCCACACATGTATATGACTGGATTACCAGTTTAGGCTAAATCCTTTTTATGATATATGCTCTAAAGAGCTTGATCTGGATTACCCGTTTGGGCTAAATCCAATTTATAACATATGCTCAAGAGGATTTATATCAGGATTACCCGTCTGGGCTAAATCCTTTCATAAATAAGGTCGTCTAAGCTAAATCCTGTCAGCAACAAATGCAAGACCTCAATCATTTCGAGAAATCACTTATCCATCGATATTCATTTATTCAATGAGATTTAACATTTTCAAGCATTTCCCAGCATGTAATTATTTCATACGTCTATAGCATTCACATAACTTAAATGATCATATTCCACATTCGTTCTAAGCATAAAAGTAGCATTTTTCTCGTTTATCCTTTATCGAGCATTTTTGTTAATCGAGCTTTGTCAGGTATATTTTAAACGTCATGTACCGATAAGTCGTAATTTATACATATTTTTATCCCATGCTTAGCATATTTTTGGATGAATTATCATTAGATTTGTGGAATTCGATGCTCTTAATCCTTTAATTTCATGTTTTATACTTAGGTGAGCATAAGAGAGTAAAAAGAGCAAGAAACAAGCCAAAAATGGAGAAAATGGGTCAACGTTGGAAATCAACACGGCCTGGACTTCCTCACACGGGTAGTTCACATGCCTGTGTCTATTTAGTAGACTCTAAACACGGCCTAAGCCACCTCACACGGGTGTGTCACACGAGCATGTCCCTGTCGAGCCCAAGTTTAGTTTTATTTGAAAATGGCCACTCTTGAGGGTTTTGAAGCATTCTGAAGCCTATATAAACACCCCTAGAGGTACCTAGAAAAGACACACGGAGTAGGAGGCAAGGCATTACTCGAAGAAAGCCGATTGGTCCATCTTAGTAGTCGGATTCTCCTTCAAGACACACGGGTTTTGAAGCATTCAAGATCTCCCTTCAATTTCCTTCAGAGTATGTTTTGTTATTATTCTTCTGAGATGTTTTCTTTTACGCATATGAACTAAATCCCCTAAATACCTAAGCGGAATGAAACATAAGACGGATCTTGTTATTATTTTCTGAATTATATAATAAATACTTGATTTGTTCATAATTATGTGTTCTTAATTCTTCTTTTAATATTCCAGGATATTGATTCAAGTATTGATGTGCTTATTTAGAGGAGCAAAAGTCCCTGTCTAAGAGTAGATCTAGCATAATTAAGTGGAGTTGATTGCACCCCTAGACATAGGGTGACATAAATCTTCCGGATTAGGGTCAAACCTAATAAGGGAATCCATAGATCGAGTTAATGCAACACTAGAGGTTTTAATTAGAATGAGATTTCAATTAATCAACCTAGGGTTAGACGTTGTTAGTCTCGAGAGAGATAATAATATAACTTAGGGATTTCTACGGATCGAGTCAAGTGAATAAATTGTCTGGTTCAGAGTCAAGTAACAAGTGAAGTCTAGGGGGATTTTTCCTTAGGTATTGTCCAAATCAATCAGTTTTCGTAAGAGTAATTCCCTAATTTTCTTCTTGTGCATTCTTAGTTTAGTTAATTAGTTTAGATAAAGTAAATCCCCTTATTTTTAGGCTAGATAATAAAAAGAAAGTTAATAGTAGTACTTTTAGTTCCTGTGGGTTCGACATTCTGGTCTTGCTAAGAGTAATTCCCCAATTTTCTTCTTGTGCATTCTTAGTTTAGTTAATTAGTTTAGATAAAGTAAATCCCCTTATTTTTAGGCTAGATAATAAAAAGAAAGTTAATACTAGTACTTTTAGTTCTTGTGGGTTTGACATTCTGGTCTTGCTATAAACTATACTACTGTTTGATAGGTGCGTTTGCCTTCATCGTGATAATAGTTAATTTTCAAGTACGATCAATCATAAATATAAAACTTATCACGAGACATCACATCAAGTTTTTGGCGCCGTTTCCGGGGAACTAAAATATTAGGAATGCTTAATTTTTATTACTTTATCCATTTATTTTATTGCAATTTAAATTTTATTTTAGTTTTGTTAATTTTACTAAATTTTCTTTTGTTTTCTTCTGACAGGTTTTTATAGTTCATGACTAGAAGAAACCTGTCAGTACCATTACTTTTTGACAATGAGATTGAAAGCACAGCTCGTAGAAACCGAAGAGAAATAAGGCGAAACCTAAGAAACATAAAGGAAGGACAAGAGGAAGATATGCATAATACAATAAATTAGAATCCAACCTACTTTAGCAGGAGTCGGACAAGAGGAAGGACAAGGATGAAAATCAGAATAATCAGCTTCCTCTTGTGGTTGCTGCAGATCCAAGAAATTAGAATCCTGCTCCTCGTACTATGTATGATTATGCTAAACCTACTTTAACAGGATTCGGATCGAGTATAGTTAGACCTACTATTGCTGCAAATAATTTTGAACTGAAACCTAACACAATTCAAATGATACAACAGTTTGTTCAGTTTGATGGTTGGTAGGACGAGGATCCAAACACTCATTTGACTAATTTTCTGGAGTTTTACATCACTTTTAAGATCAATGGCGTTTCTAACGATGCCATTTGCCTTTTGTTGTTTCCCTTTTCATTAAGGAACAAAGCTAAACAGTGGTTGAACTCGTTACCACGAGGGTCAATCACTACTTGGGAACAAATGACCGAAAAATTCTTACTTAAATATTTTTCATCGGCTAAAACAGCTAAGTTGAGGAATGATATCTTTTCTTTTGTGTAGATGGATCTAGAAACACTCTATGATGCATGGGAGAGATACAAAGATCTATTGAGAAGGTACCCTCACCACGGGTTACCTTTATGGTTACAGGTTCAGACTTTTTACAACGGTGTGAAACCCTCAACAAGACAACTCATCGACGCAGCTGTCGGTGGAACTTTAAACAACAAAACACCTGAAGAGGCTTAGAATTTATTGAAGAGATGTCATTGAATAACTATCAGTGGCAAGTCATGAGAATAAAGCTGTAATATCCTGAATTAGGGCCTAATCGAAATAGTGGTTTTGTGACCACAAATTCGAGATAGAAATAATTATTTTATAATTATTTTGATGTTTATGATATGATTGCATGATTGTGTGAAATTTTGTGATGAAATCCTATGCCTAAAGTGCTTAAATTGAAATTAGGGACTAAATCGAATAATTTGCAAAATTTGCATTCTAGGAGTTTTTAGTATGAAATTGCTTTGGAATATTAATGAGGAGGTCTTAAATAGCAATTTGACCAATTTCTAAATCTATGGACAAAATTGGACATGGATGGAATTTTTGAAAAGTTTAGTAGTAAAGGTATTTTGGTCATTTTTATATTAAATGAAATAAAATGGGAAAAATAACACAAAATGATCATCTTCTCCATATTGTTGATGCCAAATTTTACCTCTCCCCATGGCTAGGGTTTCTTCAACTTTCAAGCTTCATAATAAGTGATTTCATGCCCTGTTTTTAATGATTTTTATGTTTTTGAAATCCCGGAAGCTCGGATTAACTTATGCTAGCAATAATTCAACCTAGGGTTCATATTTGGAAAACTACCCATAGGTGAAATTTGTGTATTTTGGTGTTTTATGATAGAATATGAGGTTTTAAATTATGTTAGACAACTTGTGCTATTCGGTTTTAAGCAAAAACGAGTAAAATGGCTTAATCAATAAAAATACCCAATAGTCATAAGTACATGTTAGAGTGTGAATTTTATGTTGCCATAGAAGGGAAAAATGATCAGCATGTCATAAAAAAAGGATAAAGTTTAATTCCCGAGCCTAGGGGCAAAAGTGTAATTATGTAAAAGTTTAGGGGAAAAAATGTAATTTTTCCAAAGTTCGTATTAAATGCTGTTTTGATGAATGTATGTATTAAATAAGATTAATTTGGCATTATAGATCAAGAGAAACGAGATTCAAGTCGCGATCGAGGGAAAAACAAGTTTACGAAGAATAGGCTCGATTGCTAATATTTTGTATCGAGGTAAGTTCATGTGTAAATGTAGTAACATAATTGTCATTTTGAGAAATTTAATGTTGTTTATATGATATGATGCTTATTATTATCATGACGTTTTATGTTTTGTGGTTATTGTTGAATAATATGTAATTATGTGAATTACTTGATGAGTATGAACTATCACCGAGTATTGGTTTTGATATTCCATGGAAGACGGAAAAGATGTGAGATCGAGGAAAAAGCTCGTTTGAACCTTAGGAATAGATTAGAATACAAGTGACATGTCACTAGGATACTTGAGTTCCGAACTCGTTGAGTTTAGCCCGAGTTCGTGAGATGTAACTAGACATCCGAGCTCGTTGAGTTGAGTCCGAGTTCACTTATGGGCAGGTTACATGGTAGCTTGGCTATATAAGTTCCTCAGGCTATTGAGTTTTTCTAGCTGCGGGTATGGCACTTACGTTCATGAAATCCGTGTATTCGAATTATATTCCGATGTGTTCAACGGGTGAATCTTAAGTGAATGAGAAGAATTCCTAGAACGAAGATGACATATTGGTAAGTGTGGTGAATGAGAAAATTTGACAGATATGTGCTTAAATCCTCGGGTTGAGAACTTGGTATGATGAAATTGTAGAAAGATATTAAATGCAAATGATGTTTTATGTGGAATTTCATGATTATGTTACTTGCTATTTGCATGTGAACTTACTAAGCATCTATGCTTACCCCCTTCTTTTCATTCATTGTAGTTGTTGACAAGCTGGCTTGAGAATCGGGATAGGTCGAAGATTCGTCCACACTATCCGAAGGTCTAAATTGGTAAAATGGCTTGTGTGTTTTGAATGTGGCATGTATGGCAAAATACTCACTTTGTGTAAATGATCTTATGATATGGCTATGATTTCGCAGGAAAATGGTTTGTAAATGATTAGCCATTGGAATGACCAATCTAAGTCATATTTGATGTTATGTATGTTTAAAATGCTATTTAGTCCATGAAAATATATAGTAAAGTAAAATTTGCCATAAAACAGAATCTGACAACAGTAGTGATGTAAATTTTAAAAATCACTAAAAATAGTAACAATGGAATTAAATGATGAGTAAGTTATGAAATTGAATCTTGATGAGTCTATTTTCATATGGATGGAACAAAATAGGTATATGAGTTATATTTTGTGAGATATTTAAGTTTTGGTGGAACAGGGTCAGATTGATCTTTGTATCCCCTATTTTGACTTTAAAAATTCACTATAAATTATACAAAAACAATTAGGAGTTTTATCTTACATTTATAAAATCCTTATTAATCCATATTAAGTCTATTTTTATAAAAAACAAACGGCATAGTCATTGAAACTCTGTACAGGGAGATATCTAATTCGTAATACATAGGGGTCATAGTAGTCGAACCCTAAAATAGGGGAGGCTTTAACTAATAAAATGTACTAATTGGCTAGACCAAAAATTCTAGAAACAAATTAGTAAATATATATGTGAGTATAGTTTCAGTGAAAATTTACGGATCTTAATTTCAAGTTTCGGAACTCGAGATATGAATTTTTAAGCGACTGTGATGCAGTTGGCCAGCTTGTCTAGAAATTTTAAAAATAAATTGTTTGAGCTGTTAAATTAATGAATTAAGTTTAGTAACACCTCAAGCTCGACTCTGGCGACGGTCTCGGGCGTGAGGGCGTTACAAAAGCCGAAAAAAGCAACCGGTGTTTTCAGCCTCAACGCGGTTACTATGCTATCTAACCAGGTAGAACTTTTAAATAAAAAGATTGACGGTTTATGTCGTTCTACTCAAGTACATCCAGTGATGAGGTGTGATGCAAATGGAGGAGGAGTGCACACAGAATATCAATCTTTCAACCTTAGCACCGAGGAGGAACAAGTTCAATATATGGGTAATAATAATTCTAGACTTCAAAATAACCCATACAGTAACACTTATAATGCAGGTTGGAGGAACCATCCCAACTTCTTGTGGGGTGGCCAAGGAAATCAAAGGCCACAACATCCCCCAGGCTTTCAACAACCACCTTACCTGCATGAAAAGAAACCAAACCTTAAGGAGATGCTAACAAAGTTTATTTTAGTGTCAGAAACTTATTTTTAGAATACCGAGATAGCACTTAAGAATTAACAAGCGTCGATTCAAGGGCTCGAAACCCATATAGGCCAACTCGCCAAACTGATTTCTGAACGATCACAAGGTAGCTTGCCGACTAATACTGAATCAAACCCAAGGGAACAACTCAATGCGATTACTGTTCGAGATAAGGAAGGGTTATTTGAACCTAAACCAGAACCGAGGCAAGGAATTGTGGTAAGTAAAGGTAAAGGTGAGACAGACCACAATGAGCAAAAATTGGTAAGTAGAGAGTACAAACCTCGTGTACCATACCCCAGTGCAACAAGGAAAGACCACACAGACGAAAAATTTGGTAAATTCCTTAAACTATTAAAGAAATTACACATTAACTTACCATTTATCGAAGCTCTTTCGCAGATGCCAAATGCAGTTAAATTTTTAAATGAGCTTTTAGCAAATAAACAGAAGTTGGATGAGGCATCGCATGTACAGTTGAATGCAGTTTGCTCAGCTGTTCTACAAAATAAGCTACCCAACAAGTTGAAAGATCCAACAAGTTTTATAATTCCTTGTTTAATTGGTAGTTTGAACGTGAATAATGCATTGGCTGATTTAGGGGCGAGCATTAATGTTATGCCTTATAAAATGTTTAAACAGCTAGGTTTTGGGAAACCCAAACAAACTAGGATGAACATTCAATTGGCTGATAAAACCATTAGATTTCATAGGGGTATCATTGAAGATGTTCTTATTAAAATCGATAAATTTATATACCCACTAGACTTTGTTGTTCTAGATATGGAAGAGAATAGTAACATACCTTTGATTTTAGGACGACCCTTTTTAGCAACTGCTAGAACCATTATTGATGTTGGTACAGGAGAACTCACACTCCGTGTGGGTAATGAAACTATCACTCTTCAAGCTTGTAATTTGAACAACACTTCGAATATTGAGGGTGGTTGTATAAATCATGTTACTAATACTAATCATGTGGTGCAACCTTTTTTGCAGGAAACACATTTGAAAAGCATACATGAGCCATGTTCAAGTAACAACAAAGGACCCATCTATGAAGAACGAAGACTTCAGGTCGATGAACTAGATGAATGGTAAACACCTGTTAAGGAGAAACCAAAAGCACACGAAAAATCGAAGTGACACCACAATGAACATAGGGATGAAACAAAGCAAATTAAAGCTGGGGATAAAGTATTGTTAGATGAAAATGACCCCTGAATTGCTACTTTAGAGCACAATATGGACAGAGCGACTCCCTTCATGGTAATGAACATCTTCCCACATGGTACAGTCGAGGTAACACATATTGTATTCGAAACTTTTAAGGTAAATAATACTCGACTCAGACCTTTTTTTGATAAAATTGATAGCAGAGGTGAGGACTTTCAATTCCTTAATCCACCGTAATCACACGAAATTAAGGTAAGTCGAGTTTAAGCTATAAATAAGCGCTTCTCGGGTGGCAACCCGAGCACTAACAGTGTTGATTTCTTTAAAATTTTAGTTTTTAACATCTAAATCATTAACGGAGTCCTTGAACACAGATTGTCCAAATCCACACGGCCAAGAACACGGGGTGCTTTAGGCTGTCCTCATACCACAAGCGGAGACACGGCCGTACGATACGGCCTTGTGAAAACAGAGTACATTTTTCCTAAAACATGGGATTCGATACGTTGCCACGACTGTGTGACATGGCTGTGGGCAGTTCTGCCAAATCAACACGGGTGTGCGACACGCCCGTGGCTATAAGTCGTGGTAGAAACTGAGAAATTAAAACGGGTGTGCGACACGCCCGTGCCCACCACCCGTGGTCAAACCTGTCAAAATAACACAGACATGCGCACATATACACGGGTGTGGGAGAAGAGAATGAAGTAGGACACTACCGTACGACACGACCGTGTGCACCAAAATGCCCAAGGAACAAAGGCGTGGGCCGAATTTCAGACGCGCCCAGATTTGAAAATCACAAAACACACGGGCAAAAATAAGGCCACACGGGCATGCCCCATGGCTGTGTGCCCTAAAATCTATATAAACCCCCACTATTCATCATCCCTTTCCCCAAAAACCCTAACCCTAATTGCCGTAATTTTTTCCCCCACCGACTGGCCACCCCTAACTCTCCTTTCTTCTTCCATTATTTTCCCCCTCTTTTCTTTTTTCCCCTTTTCTCACTCTTGCACGCCCTCACTATGAATCACACGGCCTCACTACCCATGCCCGTGGCCGTCGCACCAGCCCATCGCCACCGCCATTCGCCGCACATCGAAGCCGCGCTCCTCCTCCTTCAAACATCACCATCGTTCATTTGTCGTTTGTTTTCCTTTCACCCTATTATATTTTACTTCTTTTTAATTCTTGACTTATACTTGTTTTATTCTTAGTAATTATTCATGCTTAATAATTCTTATTTATATTTCGTTGTTTTATTCATCAAGTTTTTAGTAATCACTATTTCTAGTATTAGCTACTATAACTTCATTGAACTCTCAACATTCTCTTGGTTTAGCCTTAGCACTCTGACCATCTTATATTTAGCCCGTTGGTATCACCACGTTTTTAGCATGTTTGAATGTGTATCCATATTATCTTACTAGCAAGTCATTATTTTTGGGATTACTCGGATTTTGCTTAAAGATGTGAGAATTATTGTTGGCTTAATCTTTTCTTCTTACAGGTATACCATGTCAAATCCACGTGGTAAGAAAACCGTCGTCCCCCCCTCAAAGAAGTGAAAAGGAGCAGCATCCTCCTCGGGTCCTACCACCAAAATTAGGCACCCATTCCTCCAATTTCCACTGGGACCCCAGTAGGAACTATTCCAGATACTACACGCCCGACCCCTAGGTGTGGGCCGTTGCATTGATTGACCGCCCTAGAGCAGATCCAACCTGTTAACGCAGTCCGGGCTCTCCTGACTATTGACTCGTGGGGACTCTTCTTCGAGATCATCGAGCTGACGTACCTCGATCTCACACTCGAACTTTGTTCGACCTTTCATCTTCAAGTCGTTATGACAGAGTTTGATGATCCTGAAACGGTACAGTTCTGTCTCGGTAGTTTAGTTCACCAGTTGAGCGTACCCGAGTTCAGCGTTGCCTTGGGACTATACACAGAGGAGTTGATGGACGATGACGACTTCGACAGCCTCCATCGCCACATCCACTATTCACCTTTAAATTGCTAGAAGGCCCTAGTCCCTGCTTTGACCACTTATGGCCCTAGCCGCTCCAAGGCATCAGATCTCGCCCCATCCTTGAGATACCTACACGCCATCCTAGTCCACACCCTAATAGGACGGCAAGAGAGCACCTGCGTCAACAACAATAACTACGCCTATTTTTTATGGAGCATGGGACAGGGGCACGTATTCGACCATGCTTATTTCATCGCCCTCGTCATTCTGCATCAGACAGAGCGGCATAGGAAGAGAGTCATTTCCATCGGCCCTTATGTGACTCGCTGGGCGAGGTGCTTCAGTATCTTCAATACAGAGACGCAAGCATCTCGAGTATGCTCTATATAAGGATTATCGAGCGACGACGTGGATTTGATCCTCCCCAGTACTGCCTCGTCCAGTTAGCAGAGCAGGAGGACCTGGAGGACATTACTGATGATGTCCCTCCACCCTACGAGGATCCACCATCTCAGCCACCACCTATTCGTCGTCCAGTTCATGCGGCTGCTTCACTCTCTGACATCTCTAAGCACCTCACTCGATTCGAGCAGAAATGTTTTCAGCGCTTCGATCACATTGATGCAAGATTACATCAGATTTTTCAGCACCTTTACATCTCATCGCCACCCCCACCTCGTGAACCATCCAGCGATGAGGATTTTTAAAGGCTTTACTTTATTTTTATTTTTATTTGTTTACTTTTATCTTTATTTACCTTTTTAAATTACTTTTTATTTTATTTTTAAGACCATTTTTACTTCATCTTTAGGTTTTATAATTTACATTAAGTAATTTATCTTTTCAGCCATTTCTTTATGAGTAATCATGCTACTTTATATTTCCTAAAGAGTTAATGATCCTATCGCAGTTATGAAGAGCTCCAAAGCTCATTATTACTTAAGAATTTGTAACTCCACTAGAAAGGTTTTCCACGACTGCCATGTCATGCTCGACCACGACCATAGCTACCACTAGATATAATATTCTTTTGGACTAACAACCTCTACCACCAGTGGAGTATCCTCCTCCAATCTCACCCTTACCTTAGCCGATTACTTTCCATAACTCCAATTCAAGGATTCCATCTAACATTCAGGAAGTTTCACTTCTTTCCCTATCTTATGATCTTATATCTATATTTTTCAATAAGTCTATCTTTGTACATTGAGGACAATATACATCTTAAGTGTGGGGGGTTATTTATATCATTATTAGAAAAATCCTTGAATTTTGTCTTATTCTCACGTGACTCACTCATATCACTATTAGAATGAATTTTGATTAATGTTTTTTTATTGATATGTCTTGAATTAAAACATAGGCATTTATGCATTGATTGTTTAAACTTTAAGGAATTAAAGAATCAAACATGATAAGTTGATTTTTGAGAATTAAAAATTTTTAGGTTGTTTCCCCAAGTTTAGGTATTATCTTGAGTTGAAATTCACAGGTTTAACATTAAAAAGCCATAATTTTTGTGAGATCTTGAGCCTTTAGAGCATATATTATTTCTTTCATGCTCACTTTTATTGTTACTATAAGTGCGTCAATATTTACTTGTTATTCTAGAACTTGCTTCGATTATGCATGTCAAGACCACACCATTTGATTTGATATGTCGAGATGATAAAGCCACTTATGTTTAACCCACTTACTCAATAAAAGTCTACCCTCATAATTAACCCTTAGTGAACCCCCTTGAGCCTAACAAGCCATTCATTGATTTACCCTCAATATTAACCCATAACCCATTATTGTTGAAATCCCCTCATTTGATCCCTATTTTTGTCGAGATTTGATTTGAATAAATTGCTTAGCTATGTTTTATTTTTTATAATTAGCAAAGTTCTATGTTATTGTGATTTGTTCTTAAAAAAAAACTTACATACATATGAGTAGTAATTTTTTGTTTTTGTGCTAAAGTATTTAATTCCATATTCCATGAAGAAAAGCTCAATTCTAGGATCTTCTAATTAGGAATGTAATTTGTCAGTTTTAGTATTTTTCTAGTTAGGTAATTTTTCAATTCAATCTCGATTCTAACTGTAACACCTCAAATCTGGCCCGGACGTTATGGCTGAATCTGGCGTGTCACATTGAAGTGTTTTAGCGAAAACCTTGTTTCATTGAAAACCCTTCCTTAAAAAGTTACATCTCAACTACTTAGTAAAATCTCTTTTCTGTTGCGAAGCTTTGTTTAAAACATTTGATTAAAGAAAACTTATCCTTTAAAAATTTAGTTGTGGAAATTAAACTATAATTTCTTTTACCCCTAGGTTCGAACTCAAACCTTGATTGAGACCTACCATCACATTATTAACACTTAATCGGAAATGTCAAGCACAAAAAAAAATTTGAGATTTCGAGATTTTTGGGTTTCGGGATTTTTGGGGCGTTACAACTCTACCCTCTAAAAAAAATTTCATCCTCGAAAGTTTACCTGATTCAAACAGTTGAGGATATTGACGTCACATCGCTTCCTCAGGTTCCCAAGTAGCCTCCTCAGCCTTGTGATTATGCCAAAGCACTTTGACTAATGGAACGAACTTCCTTCTCAATACCTTAACATCGCGCCCAATTATTTGTATAGGCTTTTCCTCGAAAGTTAGGTCTGGCATGACCTCGATTTCTTCAATGGCTACGACATGTGAAGGATCTGAGCAATACCGTCTCAACATGGAAACATGAAACACGTCGTCGATCTGGCTCAGTTCAGGAGGTAACTCTAGTTGATAAGCGACTGGCCCAATCTGTCTTACAACCCGATATGGCCCAATGAACCTTGGGCTTAGCTTCCCTTTCCGTCCAAACCTTAACACCTTCTTCCACGGAGAGTCCTTGAGGAAAACTAAGTCCCTTATTGCATACTCTACCTCACGATGCTTAAGGTCGGCATACGATTTCTGTCTATCCGTGGCCTCCTTCAACCGATCCCGAATCAACTTCACCTTATCCTCAGTAAATGCTACTAACTCAAGGCCCAAAACTCTTCGCTCGCCCAACTCAGTCCAACATGTTGGAGTTTGACACCTTCGCTCATATAGTGCTTCATACGGAGCCATCCCAATACTTGCTTGATAGCTATTATTGTACGCGAATTCGGCTAAAGGCAAATAGTCTTCCCAGCTACCTCGGAACTCAATCACACATCCCTTAAACATATCTTCCAATACTTAGATCACCCTTTCTGACTATCTATCAGTTTGAGGGTGAAATTCCGTACTGAAGTTCAACCTAGTACCTAATGCCTCATGCAGCTTCTTCCAAAATCGCGAACTGAAACGTGGGTCCCTATCAGATATTATGGACACTGGCACTCCATGTAATCTTACAATCTCTTCCACGTACAACCTAGCCAGCTTTTGTAACGAGTAGTCGGTGCAAACTGGTACAAAATGAGCAGACTTGGTTAACTGATCCACTATGACCCATATCAATTCTTTCTTAATAGACGTTAAGGGTAGCCCACTAACAAAGTCCATAGTGATCCTTTCCCACTTCTAAAGTGAAATCTTTACTGGATAAAGCAATCTTGAAGGCAACTGATGCTCCGCTTTCACCTTTTGACAAACCAAGCATTTACTTACGAACTCCATAACCTCGCACTTAAGTCCAGGCCACTAGTAAAGCTCATGCAAATTTTGATACATCTTGTTTCCACCAGGATGCATAGTATAGAGGCTGCTATATGCTTCCCGCAGAATAGTCTGTCTTAGATCATTGTCCTTAGGTATACACATTCTCCCACGGAAACACAACACTCCTTCACTGTTTATCCCAAAGTCTGATGTCTCCCTATTCTATACTTTTCTAAGACGAGCACCCAAGGTCTCATCCATCAATTGGTTACTCCTTATCTGCTCGATCCACCTCTGTTTTACTTGAAGCTCAGCTAACAAGCTACCATCATCCAACAAACTTAAACGGGCCACCAGAGCCCTCAAGTCTGACTTAACCCAATGACTCAATGCATCGACTACCACATTCACTTTGCCAGGGTAGTATTCAATCGTACAATCATAATACTTCAATAATTCCACCCACCTACGCTACCTAAGTGATCGCGTGATTTCGTGATAGGTTTTAAATATTTATAATTAATCGTTCTTGAAACTAACTATTAGCGCAATGTAGGCAAGTGTACCTATCGAACAGTAGTATAGTTTTAGCAAGACTGGATTGTTGAACCCAAAGGAACTAAAAGTACTAGTAATGACTGTCTTTTTATTATCTAGCCTAAGAATAATGTGGTTTTGTTTTAACTAACTAATTAACTAATATAAGAATTCACAGATAATGGAGTTGGGGGATTACTTTTGGAAAACGATTGAATTAAGACAATACCTAGAGAAAAATCCACCTAGACTGTACTTGTTATTCTGGCTCCGAATCAGACGATTTTTTCATTTAACTTGTTCCGTAGAGATCCCTAAGTTATGTTATTATCCTTATTCAAGACTAATAATGTCTAATCCCTAGATTGAATAATTGAGACTTTTCTCTAATTAACACCCTAGGGTTGCATTAACTCGATCTATGGATCCCCTTATTAGGTTTCTCCCTAATCCGGCAAAATCTTATCACCCTATGTCTAGGCGCACAAACAACTCCGCTTAATTATGACAAATGTACTCTTAGACAGGGTCTATTCCTCCTCTAAATAAGAGCTTATCTTGAATCAGTATCCTGGGATGTTAAAACAAGAATTAAGAACACATAATTAAGATCAAGTTAAATATTTAGCATACAATTTAGAAAATAATAACAAGATTCGTCTTAGGTTTCATTCCCCTTAGGTATTTAGGGGATTTAGTTCATAACTAAAAAGGCAAGCATCTTAGAAGAATAACGAATACAAAACATAAAGAAAACCCAAAACTCCTGAAGGGAAATTGCAGGGAGATCTTCAGTCTTGATGGTGACTCCGGCTTCTGAGATGGATCAATCGGCTTCCTTTAAGTAATTCCTTCCTTCCTCTCTATGTGCCCCCTTTTCTTCCTCCTCTAGGGTGTATTTATAGGCTTTGGAATGCCTAAGAGCCCTCAAAAGTAACCTTTTCTGAATTAGAATCAACTTAGGCTCAGCAGGGACACGCCTGTGTGACACGCCCGTGTGCGATTACTCTAGGCTGTGTGGTCTGCCCGTATGAAGAGGTCGAAGCCCTGTTGATTTTGTACTTTGGCCCATTTTCTCTGTTTTTGGCCTATTTCTCCTTCCTTTCGCTCTCCTATGCTCTCCTAAAAATAAAACATAAAATTAAAGCATTAGGAGCATCGAATTCACCAATTCTAATGAGAAATCATCCATAAAATGCGTTAAACATGGGGTAAAAATATGTATAAATTACGGTTTATCACAAAGGTTGAGCTCGTTTTGGGTAAGGAGGTACTTAAAACTCTTATGGTCCAAATAAATTGTACACTTCTCCCCGTATAAGTAATGCCTCCATGTTTTTAGTGCGAAAACCACCATAGCTAGTTCCAAGTAATGGGTTGGGTAATTCACCTCGTGAATCTTAAGTTGCCGGGACGCATACGCAACCACTTTTCTTTCTTGCATCAATACACATCCGAAGCCCACATGCGATGCATTACTATAAACCGTAAACTCCTTCCCAGGCTTTGGCTGAATCAACACAGGGGACTCAGTTAAAACCTTCTTAAGTTTTCCAAAACTCTCTTGCAGTCTGTTCGTCCAAACAAGTGGTACCCCCTTCCTCAACAACTTAGTTAAAGGTGCAGCAATTACTGAAAAGCCCTCGACAAACCGTCGATAATACCCTGCCAAGCCTAGAAAACATCGAATTTCTGAAACCAACTTGGGTGTTTACTAGTCTAACACTGCTTCAATTTTCTAGGGGTCCACCTTAATCCCCTCAGCTGACACCATATGTCCTAGAAAAATAACCTCCCTTAGCCAAAATTAGCACTTACTAAATTTGGAATACAACTACTTCTCCCTCAAAGTCTGCAACACAATCCTTAAGTGTGCATCATGCTCATCCTCATCCCTTGAGTACACCAAAATGTCATCTATAAAAACTACCACAACCGGTCCAAGTAGGGTTGGAAGACCCGATTCATAAGATCCATAAAAGTGGCAGGTGCGTTCGTCAGCCCGAATGGCAGCACCAAGAACTCGTAGTGCCCATAACGAGTTCTGAAAGCTATCTTATAAACATCCGCCTCCTTAACCCTCCATTAGTGATAACCCTCCATTAGTGATACCCCAAACACAAGTCAATCTTCGAGAAAATGGAAGCTCCCCTAAACTGATTAAAAAGATCATCGATTCTCGGCAGAGGGTACTTGTTTTTAATAGTTAACTTGTTTAACTGTCGGTAGTCGATGCACATTCGCAACGTCCCATCCTTCTTCTTCATGAATAATGCCAGTGCTCCCATGGAGACACACTTGGTCGGATGAATCCTCGATTCAACAATTCCTGAATCTGTGCCTTAAGTTCCACAACTCCTTTGTTGCCATCTGATAAGGGGCGATGGACACCGGAGCAGTACTAGGTAACAATTCGATTCCAAATTCTACCTCTCGATTGGGCGGAAACCCTGACAGCTCCTTAGGGAAAACATCAAGGAATTCCCTAACTATTCTCAACTCTTCAATAGTAGGGCTCTTAACCTCCGTGTCGCTAATGTATGCCAAATAACCCTAACAGCTCCTTGGGGAAAACATCAAGGAATTCCCTAACTGTTCTCAACTCCTCAATAGTAGGGCTCTTAACCTCCGTGTCGCTAATGTATGCCAAATAGGCTTCACATCCCTTTCGTACCAACTTCTCAGCCCTTAATGCCAAAATCACGTTCGACAGATAATTTCGACGTTCGCCAATCACCACCACCTCCTTATCCTCCACCGTTCTTAACACCATTCGCTTTGCAGTACAATCCAAGCTGGCTCGGTGTTTTACCAACCAGTCCATACCCAAGATTAAATAAAACTCCCTAAACAACAACTCCATCAAGTCCGCTAAAAAGGTAACCCCTTAAACTACTCAGGATACCTCCCTAAACAACTTATTCAATCCCATTGACTGACCTAATGAACTTATCACAGTCATCTCATTCGAAGTAATTTCAAACATATCACCTAAAGGTTCAGTCATATTGCATGCAACATATGAATGCGTCGATCCAATATCAATCAATGCAGTGTAAGGTAACTCATATATAAAGAACATACCCGTTATCACATCTAAGGCATCCCCGTCTTCTCGGTGACGAGCAGCATAAACCAAAGCTGGTTGCCTCACCTTAGCATGGCCTGTATTTTTACCGGGTGCTTCATGTCCACGTCCATTGCTGTTACCGCCCTTGGCCTGCCCACGACACCTTGGCGGTAGTTGACCACCCCTTAGTGGCTGAGCACCACCTCGGCCCGCAATTGGCACTTGAGCTAGCATTTTGGGCAATTCCTGATCCTATGCTCCATAGATCCACAAGCTAAACAATCTCCCGTCCTCTTCCAACAATCGCCTCCATGGCTTCTCCCACAATCAGCACAAGGTGGCACCCCTGGATTAGCAGCAGGGGGCCCTACCCTAATTGGCCCATTAACTCTGGCCCTAGCCCTAATCCTCTGTCCAATACCAGGAGTCTCAACCTCCCTTTTGTTCTTACCCATTTCCTTTTCTCGATATAGACACTCAGTGCGCTTCACCTCCTCTGCTATCTTTGCTTTCTCCACAAACTCCGAGAAAACTTGCTCCCTTTGTAGAGCTATCAATACCCTAAGGCTATCTCTTAGCCCATCCTCAAACCTAACGCAATGCTCATAGTCCATTGCCACCATAACTCTTGCATACCTATTAAGACGTAGAAATTCCGCCTCATACTCCGCCACAGATTTGTTTCCTTGGGTCAAGTTCAGAAACTCCTTCCTTCTAATATCCACATAGCTCGCACCTAAATACTTTCCTTGGAACGCAGCTTTGAAGAACTCCCAAGTGACCTGCTCGGGTTGAGTGTCCTCTTTCACTGTCAGCCACCACTGGTAAGCTTCTTCCTTAAGCAGTGACACTGCCCCTTTTAGCTTTTGTTCCGGTGAACAGTCCAAGTCCTCCATTATCCTTTTAGTGGCCTCCAACCAGTATTTAGCCACATTAAGAGCCACACTAGCCACCCCTTAAATATCTCAGCCCTATTTGATTGAAGTCGCTCCGGAATGGACCCCCGATTTCTCGTGCCATTATTGGGCCCAGCGACCCTCTCCAAAATCCTTAGCATTGCCAGCGACAATGCATCATCCCCCGCTGCCCGATTGTACTGTTCATTCTTACCCACGGGCGAGGTCGGAGCCTCTTCTACTCCAATAATGGGCACATGGCTCAATGCCGACAATTCAGCCCTTACACTTTCGCGGCCTCGGCCACGGCCTCTCGCACCTCTTCTAGCACTCATCGTTGATTCACGTATTTTCTAGATTAAAAATTTTATGAAGTTTTAGTTAGTTTCAATAATTAACTTGATGTTTTATAAAAGTATCTAAAGAGAGTTGTTTTCGTAAATCGTCTACAGTTTCAAAATCCTACGGGCTTCAGTTCCATCTGACATAATCGTCTAAAGTGGCCTTCTAACTATCTACTGTATAACAATTTAAATAGGCTTAATAATAAAAAAACTTACTTGGTTCGACATCGGAGACTCAGTCTGCCACTCAGGAAGACTTCTCTTTTTCCAAAAACATTGTAATTCGATCAAATTTTTCCTAAAACACACAAAAAAAACCAAGCAATAAGGCCCACTTCACAGCCCGAGTTTTGCAACCCGGACTCTGATACCACTAAATGTAACACCCCAAACCCGGTCTGGACGTTATGGCCGAATCTGGTGTGTCACGTTGAAGTGCTTTAGTGAAAACCTTGTTTCATTGAAAATCCTTCCTTAAAAAGTTACATCTCAACTACTTCGTAAAATCTCTTTTCTATTGCGAAGCATTGTTTAAAACATTTGATTAAAGAAAACTTATCCTTTAAAAATTTAGTTGCGGAAACGTAGTATTAAAAGAAAACTATGGTTTAGAAAATCCATGTTCCACTTCTTATAATTACAACGCACAAAATTAAAAATCCAAACAATAACAAAAGGGGAGGCCTTATTACAATCCCGACTAAATAAAAGATTACTTAATAAACCAATAAACTATATGCTTTTAAAACAAGTCCAAGTTTCTTGCTAGCTGGCCACCAGAGTCCCTCCAGACATCGAACCTTCTATTGAGCATCACTTGAGAAAACTAAAAGAGGGGATGTGTGACACCCCTAATTTGACCCTAGTCGAAAGTGGTTTTGGAACCCCAAAACCGAGTCACAAAAATAATTAGATGTTATATTCTGTGCTTATTGTATGTGGAATTTGTATGTGTGAATATTTCGTGCCTTGATTTTATCAATTAGGTGTTAATTTATAAGAAAGGACCCATGTGATAAGACTTGAAAATGTGATAGGTGAAATTTAAAGTGGCCAAATAATGCATGAGTTATTGACATGAGGGACTTGCATGTCAAATGGACCACTTTTAATTTAGTGGCCGGCCATAATGATGGTTGATAGATATTATATGCATTTTATTTTAGCATGATAATAGTTAATGGCTTTATATTATGAAAGAAAGAATAATTAAAAGAAGGAAAGAGTGATAGAAACAAGGTATGTTCATCTTTCTTTTCCCCATTGCCGTAACTAGTGAAAGAAAAAAGAGAAGAAGAAGCCAAGGCATTCGGCCATGGTTATTTCATAAATCAAAGGTATGTTAATGTGATTTTTATGTAATTGTTTATGAAATTAAATTGATAAGTGTATTGTATAGTTAACCCATGGTTTAAATTCATGAATTATTGAACATATGTGCATTCGGCAATTTCTTAAATTGTGATAATTTGATAGCTTTTGGAAGGTGTTGTTTAGATGTTAAATTTGCTTGTATAATGGCCGAATGAGTGTAATGTTAATGAATTGATGGAGTTGTGAGTGTATAAAATTCCTTAGTTAAGGCAAAGCATGTATTCGGCCATGTGAGTAAAATGTTAGATTTTGAACTTTTGAAGTTTTAAATTATAAATGGTTATTAGATGAGCACTAAGCTTGTTAATCTTTGTTTGTGAAGTTGTCAATTGATATCTTAATTAGGGAATTGAATATTGTTTATAATTTGAGGTTATTGAAAGTCGAATTAGATGATAAATAACGATCGGCTATTGTGTTTATGTGAATATATATATATGCTGAAGTAGGCTTGGATAAGTAAATTTTGATGTATTAGATTGGTAACATGGTTTTGCCGATTGTGAAAATGTGATAAAGGTGCCAAGAAATAATTTAGTAAAGTAAATTTAAATGAAGTTTTACTGAATGTGTTTATTGGTGTGTGAAAATTTGAATTGTAACGTTAAATCGTTAGTATGTGTTCTATGATTTCCGAATGTGAATTAAGGTAAATAATGTGGAGAAGGGTGAGTTGAGTTGTAAAATTTATGTATATGAATTAGTGGTTAATGGACAATCGGTCAAAGTGGTTAATATACATTTGTATATGTTATAATGGCCGATTGTAATCAAGAATAAAGATGTGAATGAATGGTTGTTAATGAGTTGTCGTATGTTTCTTATTAAGAAAAATTATTAATGTTTGAATCTAAATAAATTAGTTAAGTAATTAAATAAACCAATTTATTTTACCTAGCTCAAGAGCGAAAGGAACTTAACTCGGAAAAGGGAAAAGCGAAATAAATGGAATAGTCGATTCGTAGTTGTCCGATGACATTTAAGGTAAGTTCTTAAGTATTTGAGTTTGATTCCTTTGTAAGTCTTAAGTTTTAAAACGGGATGAATATGAATTATGTATATACGTTAAGGTCAATGACTTTTCTAAATGACGGCATATATGATATTATGTTTTAAATATGTGAATGAGAACTTTACAGAGTAAATTGTATAAATCTGCTAGGGACAGCAGCAGTAGCGTGTTTTGGAAAAATTACCATAAATTGTGGGGGTTGAGTTAAAAGCTGGATAAATTATGTAATTAAAGCTTGACGCGTCTAGTTTTGTATAAAAGAAATCGTGTAAGTAAAGGGGTTGCGGACAATGAGATTTTCAAAGTTGTGTGAGACAGAGTCAGAATGGCTCCGAAATCCTCTATTCAATATTTGGAAAATCATTATAAATCGTACAAAAATGATTATAAGATAAAATTTTATGCTTAGACTCCTTAATGAGTCTAGTTTCAAACAAAATAAACAAAAACATATTTTGAATTCTGTACAATGAGAAATTAAATTCTTAGTGAAGAGTAGTCAGAGTAGTCAAGCAGTAAAATAGGGGAAACTTTAAGAAAAATCTGGTATTGATTGGCCAAACCAAAAATTCTGAAAATTTTTGGATAGAGGATATACGAGTCTATTTTCAGGGAAAATTAACAGGACATAATTTGGAATTTTGTAGCCCTAGTTACAAATAATTTAACGACTGTTGCTCAGGAAAACAACTTGTAGAGAAATTGTGGTCATGTTGTAAACATGGATAAAACTTGTTTTAGTTGCTCATAAGCTATTGATTAAACTCATACGTGAATTCTAAATTGTGATGTTATAAAATGATATATGAGTGTTAGATGGATCTTTGATATTAAAATTTGTGAAATTGTAAGTTTATAAGTATTCGAATATGAAATGATAGTATGGCTTGAAATTGAATTACTCATCGGAAAATGATAGATGTAGATTTAGCCAAGACAAAGTGTATACATGAAAGTATATGTGGTATGTGAAGTATATTTGGATAATTGTGATGTGAATACATGAAAATTTATATTTTGATTTAGGATTTTATGTGATGAATGTGAATGTGTATATATGAGATAAGGCCGAATGGCAAATGTGATGAATGTGAACCTGTATATATATGCGTGATAAGGCCGAATGGCCAATGTGATGAATGTGAACATGCGTATGTGTGATAAGGCCAAATGGCCAATGTGATGAATGTGAACATGCGTATGTGTGATGAGGTCGAATGGCCAATGTGATGAATGTGAGCATGCGTATGTGTGATAAGGCCGAATGGCCTATGTGATGAATGTGAACATGCATATATGAGATAAGGCCGAATGGCCAATGTGATGAATGTGAACATGTATATATGTGGTAAGGCCGAATAGCTAATGCGAAATGTGTATGAGATAGATATGAGGTAAAGCCGAATGGCTAATGCGAAACGTGTATGAGATGGATATGTGGTAAAGCCAAATGGCTAATGTGAGATATGTATGAGATGTGTATATATATTGTGGCCAAATGACAAACGGTGGAGGGTGTGTTTTATTAGATATTTGATAAGGTAAATGAATTACAAATATGATAGTCGATGTGAATGTTGTAACATGTGAATAAATATGCATGAAACTCTATGATGTAAACCTGGGATTAAAGACCAGATGACCATATGTGGTGACTATGTCTGGGTTAAGACCCGTTGACTTCGTGTGGAGATTTCATCTGAGCTAAAGGTCCCGCCGATAATCCGAGTAGAGTTTAAAGCTATAAGACTTCGCAATAAGAATTACTTATAAATTTATTCAATGCGAAAGGATAAACAGGTATGTACTCCAAGTTTATATGTGAGCTTGATTTGAACTAAATCATAAGATAGTTATGTGATGCATACGTGAGCAATCTATGAGACTATACCTATGACTATGTGACATCGGATCGGTGTGAGAGGTTATGTGAAATTATACAATATATCTATGTCACATGAGCTCACTTTCATGTGAAAGTTTATCTGTCTATTGTATATGATGAGATGTGCATATTCGGTAGAGGGATGGTATGCCCGAAGGAAGAGTGAAATAAAAATACGAACAACTATGTTATAATTTGATTGTTATCTATTGACACTGCTTAAAACTTACTAAGCATTGTAATGCTTACTCCGTTTACTTTGTTTCCTCTGTTTTATTGATCTCATTTGGAAGCTACAGACTCGGGGATTGTCAGCAATTAGTCACACTATCATTATCCACTTCTTGTTACTATTACGTTTTGAATTATTTTATGGCATGTAAAGAATAGACCAGTGGCCGAAGAATATTTTGGTTAATGTATATAAGCCATGCGAAAATGGCATCTTTTAAATGTGTACTTATAGAAGTTTAAATTGTATTCCTAGCTGTCTTTAGTATTTACCCAAAGGTATGCTCCTTATTTCAAAAAAAAAACAAAATTACTGTTCTGATATGAGTTTCAAGTCCGGTAATGCCCCTTTACCTATTCCGACGACGGACACGGGATAGGGGTGTTACAATTTTATTGGTATCAGAGCTACAGTTTAGTTGATTCTAGGACTAACGTAGCACGCGTGAGTCTATTTATACATGCCATAAAGTGATAAAATGATAGTGTGATGATTTTTGACTATTAAAATGTGTTTGTTGTAATGTAATGAATTTTGATCCCGATCGAGCTGTAGCAAGCTTCTGACTATGAGAATTTGCGATATAACTTCACTTGGATATGCTTAAATTATTAAGTTAATCAGGTACGTATCATGTACTCGTGTTTGAATTTTGATTTGGATTGAATTATAAGGGTATAAGTGATGCAATTTTGAAAGAGTGTACGACTATAAATGTGATCTTTGTATGTGGCTATGGAACTGAAAGTTGAATGGTCGATAAGCATGTTGTGTTTGTATTCAAGTAATATAAATGATATACTAATGTGTATTGTTATATATGTATATGTACATGAGAATTGAGAGTTATATATCCGAGCTAAGTCCCGAAGAGCATTCATGCTGGTGTTATATCCAGGCTAAGTCCCGAAGAGCATTCGTGCTAGTGATATATCCGGGCTAAGTTCCGAAGAGCATTCGTGCTAGTGATATATCCGGGCTAAGTTCCGAAGAGCATTCGTGCTATTGATGAATCCGGGCTAAGTTCCGAAGAGCATTCGTGCTAGTGATATATCCGGGCTAAGTTCCGAAGAGCATTCGTGCTAGTGATATAACTGGGCTAAGTCCCGAAGAGCATTCGTGCTAGTGATATATCCGGGTTAAACCTCGAAGGCATTCATGCTAGAATTATGAGGCACTGTGTGTGCAAGTTCTCCAACCGAGCACTATGTGTGCCAGATCAGTAGTTGAGGCACTAAGTGTGCGAGTTCTTTAATCGAGCGCTATGTGTGCGAAATCAGACAGTGGGCACTGTGTATGCGAAGTGTGTTGTAACACCCCTATCCCGTAACCGTCGCCAGAATAGGTAAGGGGCATTACCGGACTTGTAACTCATGTCAGAACAGTAAAATTTTGAACTTTTTCTTGAAATAAAGATCGTTCATTTAAATAAGTACTAAGCACAGCCAGAGGTAAAATTTAAACTTCACTAAGTAAACATTCAAAAGATGCCATTTTCGCATGGCTTATATACATTAACCAAAAATATTCTTCCGCCACTAGTCTATTCTATACATGCCATAAAATAATTCCAAACATAACAGTAACAAGCGGTGGATAGTGATAGTGTGACTAGTTGCTGACGATCCCCGAGCCTGTAGCTTCGCAATGAGATCTATAAAACAGAGGAAACAGAGTAAACGGAGTAAGCATTACAATGCTTAGTAAGTTTTAAGTAGTGTCAACAGATAACAATCAAATTATAACATAGTTGTTCGTATATTTTATTTCACTCTTCATTCGGGCATGCCATCCCTTTGCCGAATATGCACATCTCATCATATACAATAGGCAGATAAACTTTCACATAAAAGTGAGCTCATGTGACATAGATATATTGTATGATTTCACATAACCTCTCACACTGATCCGATGTCACATAATCATAGGAATAGTCTCATAGATTGCTCTCGTATGCATCACATAACTACCTTATGATTTAGTTCAAATCAAGCTCACATATAAACTTGGAGTACATACCTGTTTAACCTTTCGCATTGAATATATTTATAAGCAATTCTTATTACGAAGTCTTATAGCTTTAACCTCTACTCGGATTATCGGCGAGACCTTTAGCTCAGACGAAATCTCCACACGAAGTTATCGGGTCTTACCCGGACAAAATCTCCACACGTAGTCATCGGGTCTTACCCGGACGTACTCTGCACACGTAGTCATCGGGTCTTACCCGGACATAATCTCCACACGTAGTCATCGGGTCTCACCCAGAATATATTTCCAAGTTTCATGTACATTTAATCGCATGTTACAACATTCACATTAGCCATTCGGCTTTACCACATATACATATCTCATACATATTTCACATTCGCCATTCGGCTTTACCACATATACATATCTCATATATATTTCACATTAGCCATTCGGCTTTACCACATATACATATCTCATATATATTTCACATTAGCCATTCGGCTTTACCACATATACATATCACACATATATTTCACATTAGCCATTCGGCTTTACCACATATACATATCTCATGTATATTTCACATTAGCCATTCGGCTTTACCACATATACATATCTCATACATATTTCACATTCGCCATTCGGCTTCACCACATATACATATCACACATATATTTCACATTAGCCATTCGGCTTTACCACATATACATATCTCATACATATTTTACATTCGCCATTCGGCTTTACCACATATACATATCACACATATATTTCACATTAGCCATTCGGCTTTACCACATATACATATCTCATATATATTTCACATTAGCCATTCGGCTTTACCACATATACATATCACACATATATTTCACATTAGCCATTCGGCTTTACCACATATACATATCTCATACATATTTCACATTCGCCATTCGGCTTTACCACATATACATATCACACATATATTTCACATTAGCCATTCGGCTTCACCACACGTATATATATTTATCTTGTACATCGATTTCAGCCATAGCTTATAAGCAGCTCAAATAGTTTCATCAATGTTTACAACAAATTCACATATTCACCACAAGCTGTTTTCCTGAGCAATAGCCACTAAATTATTTATAACTAGAGCTAAAAAACTCAAAATCAATTGCCGTTAATTTTCCCTGAATATATACTCATATATCTTCCATCCATAAAATTTTCAGAATTTTAGGTTTGGCCAATCAATACCAGATTTTTCTTAAAATTTCCCCTGTTTCACTGTTTGACTAATCTGACCACTCTTCACTACGAATCAAATTTTTCATTGTACAGAATTCATAATGTGTTCTATTTGATTTCATTTGAAACTAGACTCATTAAGGAGTCTAAGAATATAAATCCTATCTTATAACAATTTTTGTACAAATTATAATGATTTTCCAAAAACAGAACAGGGGATTTCAGAGTCATTCTGACACTGTCCCACACAACTTTAAATATCTCTTTATAGGAAATTTCTTTGCTTCCACGGTCTCTTTTATAAGAAACTAGACCAACTAAGCTTTGATTACATATTTTATTCAGCCTATAATTCCATACCAACAATCTATAGTGATTTTCTAAAATCACATTACTGCTGCTGTCCAAGCAAATTATTACAATTTGCTCTTAAATTTCCAAGTCCAAACACTTATGAACTTACCATTTGAGTTTAAGACATATCATGGCCACATCATATCTTATTAAATCAACTCATTATGTCCTATTATGATTGAATTTACTCAACGTTTAATCACTTAAAACTTACCTCGGAAGTGGTCGACGATTAGATGTCCACGGCTATTCGTTTACTTTCTTTTTTCCCCTATCCGACTTTGATCCTCTTTGCTCTTAAGCTTAAGTAAAACAATAGATTTGCTTAAGTACTTAACTAATATTATTCACTTAACAATCACATTTGGCAATCACATATCATTTAATCTTTGATTGACCAATTTAACACATACCAAAATCCAATCATACATCTAACCTTTATCTCAATACCAAACCGAGTTATAAGATCATACATTATACTAAGCATATCATTAAACATACCTATTCAATTTAGCTAATTTCATAGCCGATTAATCACCTTACCCCACATTACTCAATGCCGAATATTAACCCAACATCACAAGCATAATCACCATGAAACTTACCTTAATACACATTTTATCCCATTGTCGAATACATATATATATCATCAAACAAATCAACTAGTTTAGCATTCAAATTCTTCTAACCATTCCTCAATCATTTACTCAATGAACAACAATCCAAGCACATCAAAGCATAGTCGAATGTATCATTCTTCTTAAATTCAAAAATAAATGCATGGGCTAACTTCAAAATCTATTTAACAACTCAACTTTATAAACACATATTCGGCTAGGAAGAAAGATTGATAATTTAACAACCTTAGCTTAACATATAATTTGTTGTGACACATCTTTAAGCATTCTTTTATTCCATCAACTCAATAACTAAACTCATATTCGGCAATGGCCTCCAATATAGTGACCGATTCTTCTCAACTAGCACCTAGTGTACACACATGATCATTTGTTTGATTCAAGCACCTATCCACCAAAAATTCATCCAAATTAACAAGAACAACAACCACATTCTTTGTTATCTACCATGACCGAAACCCATATTCATTCACCAAATATCAAAAATTTATCATCAATTTGACATATAAGGACATAACCAAATGTTTCTTGCAACACAAACTCAAAAATTAACACATGGGTCATGTTATGAGCACCAAAACAAACTCAACTTCACAAAAATTCCAAAAGAATCACATGATATCATACCTTAATTCCCCCACACAAGATGGCCGAATGCCTTAGGTGTGCTTTCTTCCATTTCTTGGTTAGTTTCGGCTTGAGAGAGGTAGGAGAAGAAGATGAACATTTTTTTTTCTTTTGTTTTCTTCCTTCAATTCACGGCAATGGAGGGGGGGGAACATGGATGAGACAATTTTTTTTCATCACTCCTCCCTTTGCATTATTATTTTATTACCCATACTCCTTATTTTATTTTTCCTAACATAAATCACTAACATAACATGTTTATGACATGTTTTGCCCATAACATTTTGTCCTCCTTCCTTGTCATGGCCGGTCACTACTAAATTAAGGGGGAAATTGACATGCAAGTCCACCCTTTTATTACATGCACTAATAGATCCTATAGATTAACCTATCACATTTCAAAAGTGTCACACATAAGTCCTATTAGCTGAATTCACATGCAATCGACTAAATCGAAGCTTAAAACTTTCACACATTCATATTCACATATTTTAGACAATAAATATCATATTCAAATAATTTGGTGACTCGGTTTAGCGATCCCAAAACCGCTTTCCGACTAGGGTCAATTTAGGGGTGTCACATGTGTTTCATGTATGACCTCGTGTGAGACGATGGCATTGATTTGTAATAGCAAGTAAGACCTAAAGAGAAAATTCGTTTAACGGACTAAACACTGGTGAACTAATTAGAATCGGAGATTATACAACATTGTGCTAAATTGGTAATGAAATAAGTTCGAGACATTGAATTGACAAGGTATGTGATACATGTATATACATTATAAATACGAGATTCTCGGTATATGCAGTTATATGTGCTATTGTGAATGAACACTATTGGGTTAATCATGTTCAAGAAATTATTTTGTCTAAGTTTCGACATTTGAAAGTTGGTAAGAAATTCTGATGAATGGTGATAATTTTGGATATATGGGTTATGTGCTAAAATAAATCCCATGCTGGTATACTATATGAGGCTTTACGCCAAATCGATTGTATACGGGTATCGTTAACGGTGATTGAATGTGCTAAATGAATTCAATGTTCAGGTATGTGGAAGTTGATTTTCTGTTGGAAATAGGTTAAGTTGAATAGTGAGATATGATGGAGTTATAAAGGATATTTATTGGGATGGTTGAGTATATGAGTACTTTCGGTCAGGTTACAGCTTATACATGAATGAAAATGTGGGTTACAAATATGTGGGTTGATGATGTGAATTATACATGTTAATATGTGCTTAATATGTGTTTGAAATGCATTTGTGAATTAAATTAAGTGATTATTGCTTATGAAATCAAGAAAATGAGATATATGTGCATACTTGTAGAAATGTTTATGTATTTGTTTTAAGATAAGAAAATGATTTTATAGATCGATGCGAAATCAGTAATGAATTACAATTGCTATGGATGAGCTAATGTTTATATGGATATAATTCAATAAAAGGACATTATCCTAAATTATGCATCAGTAGAAATTTTCGAGGACGAAAATCCCAAAAGGGGGGGAGAGTTGTGACACCCCTAATTTGACCCTAGTCGAAAGTGGTTTTGGAACCCCAAAACCGAGTCACAAAAATAATTAGATGTTATATTCTGTGCTTATTGTATATGGAATTTGTATGTGTGAATATTTCGTGCCTTGATTTTATCAATTAGGTGTTAATTTATAAGAAAGGACCCATGTGATAAGACTTGAAAATGTGATAGGCGAAATTTAAAGTGGCCAAATAATGCATGAGTTATTGACATGAGGGACTTGCATGTCAAATGGACCACTTTTAATTTAGTGGCCGGCCATAATGATGGTTGATAGATATTATATGCATTTTATTTTAGCATGATAATAGTTAATGGCTTTATATTATGAAAGAAAGAATAATTAAAAGAAGGAAAAAGTGATAGAAACAAGGTATGTTCATCTTTCTTTTCCCCATTGCCGTAACTAGTGAAAGAAAAAAGAGAAGAAGAAGCCAAGGCATTCGGCCATGGTTATTTCATAAATCAAAGGTATGTTAATGTGATTTTTATGTAATTGTTTATGAAATTAAATTGATAAGTGTATTGTATAGTTAACCCATGGTTTAAATTCATGAATTATTGAACATATGTGCATTCGGCAATTTCTTAAATTGTGATAATTTGATAGCTTTTGGAAGGTGTTGTTTAGATGTTAAATTTGCTTGTATAATGGCCGAATGAGTGTAATGTTAATGAATTGATGGAGTTGTGAGTGTATAAAATTCCTTAGTTGAGGCAAAGCATGTATTCGGCCATGTGAGTAAAATGTTAGATTTTGAACTTTTGAAGTTTTAAATTATAAATGGTTATTAGATGAGCACTAAGCTTGTTAATCTTTGTTTGTGAAGTTGTCAATTGATATCTTAATTAGGGAATTGAATATTGTTTATAATTTGAGGTTATTGAAAGTCGAATTAGATGATAAATAACGATCGGCTATTGTGTTTATGTGAATATATATATGCTGAATGTAGTCTTGGATAAGTAAATTTTGATGTATTAGATTGGTAACATGGTTTTGCCGATTGTGAAAATGTGATAAAGGTGCCAAGAAATAATTTAGTAAAGTAAATTTAAATGAAGTTTTGCTGAATGTGTTTATTGGTGTGTGAAAATTTGAATTGTAACTTTAAATCGTTAGTATGTGTTCTATGATTTCCGAATGTGAATTAAGGTAAATAATGTGGAGAAGGGTGAGTTGAGTTGTAAAATTTACGTATATGAATTAGTGGTTAATGGACAATCGGTCAAAGTGGTTAATATGCATTTGTATATGTTATAATGGCCGATTGTAATCAAGAATAAAGATGTGAATGAATGGTTGTTAATGAGTTGTTGTATGTTTCTTATTAAGAAAAATTATTAATGTTTGAATCTAAATAAATTAGTTAAGTAATTAAACAAACCAATTTATTTTACCTAGCTCAAGAGCGAAAGGAACTTAACTCGGAAAAGGGAAAAGCGAAACAAATGGAATAGTCGATTCGTAGTTGACCGACGACATTTAAGGTAAGTTCTTAAGTATTTGAGTTTGATTCCTTTGTAAGTCTTAAGTTTTAAAACGGGATGAATATGAATTATGTATATACGTTAAGGTCAATGACTTTTCTAAATGACGGCATATATGATATTATGTTTTAAATATGTGAATGAGAACTTTACAGAGTAAATTGTATAAATCTGCTAGGGACAGCAGCAGTAGCGTGTTTTGGAAAAATTACCATAAATTGTGGGAGTTGAGTTAAAAGCTGGATAAATTATGTAATTAAAGCTTGGCGCGTCTAGTTTCGTATAAAAGAAATCGTGTAAGTAAAGGGGTTGCCGATAATGAGATTTTCAAAGTTGTGTGAGACAGAGTCAGAATGGCTCCGAAATCCTCTGTTCAGTATTTGGAAAATCATTATAAATCGTACAAAAATGATTATAAGATAAAATTTTATGCTTAGACTCCTTAATGAGTCTAGTTCAAAAAAAATAAACGAAAACATATTTTGAATTCTGTACAATGAGAAATTAAATTCTTAGTGAAGAGTAGTCAGAGTAGTCAAGCAGTAAAATAGGGGAAACTTTAAGAAAAATCTGGTATTGATTGGCCAAACCAAAAATTCTGAAAATTTTTCGGATAGAGGATATACGAGTCTATTTTCAGGGAAAATTAATGGCACATAATTTGGAATTTCGTATCCCTAGTTACAAATAATTTAACTACTGTTGCTCAGGAAAACAGCTTGTAGAGAAATTGTGGTCATGTTGTAAACATGGATAAAACTTGTTTTAGTTGCTCATAAGCTATTGATTAAACTCATACGTGAATTCGAAATTGTGATGTTATAAAATGATATATGAGTGTTTGATGGATCTTTGATATTAAAATTTGTGAAATTGTAAGTTTATAAGTATTCGAATATGAAATGATAGTATGGCTTGAAATTGAATTACTCATCGGAAAATGGTAGATGTAGATTCAGCCAAGACAAAGTGTATACATGAAAGTATATGTGGTATGTGAAGTATATTTGGATAATTGTGATGTGAATACATGAAAATTTATATTTTGATTTAGGATTTTATGTGATGAATGTGAATGTGTATATATGAGATAAGGCCGAATGGCCAATGTGATGAATGTGAACATGCGTATGTGTGATAAGGCCGAATGGCCAATGTGATAAATGTGAACATGCGTATTTGTGATAAGGCCGAATGGCCAATGTGATGAATGTGAACATGCGTATGTGTGATAAGGCCGAATGGCCAATGTGATGAATGTGAACATGCATATATGAGATAAGGCCGAATGGCCAATGTGATGAATGTGAACATGTATATATGTGGTAAGGCCGAATGGCTAATGCGAAATGTGTATGAGATAGATATGAGGTAAAGCCGAATGGCTAATGTGAAACGTGTATGAGATGGATATGTGGTAAAGCCAAATGGCTAATGTGAGATATGTATGAGATGTATATATATATTGTGGCCAAATGACAAACGGTGGAGGGTGTGTTTTATTAGATATTTGATAAGGTAAATGAATTACAAATATGATAGTCGATGTGAATGTTGTAACATGTGAATAAATATGCATGAAACTCTATGATGTAAACCTGGGATTAAAGACCAGATGACCATATGTGGTGACTATGTCTGGGTTAAGACCCGCTGACTTCGTGTGGAGATTTCATCTGAGCTAAAGGTCCCGCCGATAATCCGAGTAGAGTTTAAAGCTATAAGACTTCGCAATAAGAATTACTTATAAATTTATTCAATGCAAAAGGATAAACAGGTATGTACTCCAAGTTCATATGTGAGCTTGATTTGAACTAAATCATAAGATAGTTATGTGATGCATACGTGAGCAATCTATGAGACTATTCCTATGATTATGTGACATCGGATCGGTGTGAGAGGTTATGTGAAATTATACAATATATCTATGTCACATGAGCTCACTTTCATGTGAAAGTTTATCTGTCTATTGTATATGATGAGATGTGCATATTCGGTAGAGGGATGGTATGCCTGAAGGAAGAGTGAAATAAAAATATGAACAACTATGTTATAATTTGATTGTTATCTGTTGACACTGCTTAAAACTTACTAAGCATTGTAATGCTTACTCCGTTTACTTTGTTTCCTCTGTTTTATAGATCTCATTTGGAAGCTACAGACTCGGGGATCATCAGCAATTAGTCACACTATCATTATCCACTGCTTGTTACTGTTACGTTTTGAATTATTTTATGGCATGTAAAGAATAGACCAGTGGCCGAAAAAGATTTTGGTTATTGTATATAAGCCATGCGAAAATGGCATCTTTTAAATGTGTACTTATAGAAGTTTAAATTGTATTCCTAGCTGTCTTTAGTATTTACCCAAAGGTATGCTCCTTATTTCAAAAAAAAAAATTTACTATTCTGATATGAGTTTCAAGTCCGGTAATGCCCCTTTACCTATTCCGGCGACGGACACGGGATAGGGGTGTTACAGGATGAGTTTTTGAAAACTCAGTGTGTACAACCTCGACGAGTAACAAACATTTATCAATCACCATACAACATGCAATGCAATGCAGTGCAACCCACCCCAATAATCCAACTGATACACATAAGCTCCGTCCCCCGTTACACATCATGTGGGGATATAATTATCGACCCACCCAACTGATACAAATCAATGGTAGCCCGGTTGCGGAACTACCTTCATTGCAGCAAGCTGCCAGTCACATATTGGGCTTAAAAGTCGTCGGTGGATCCACGGTTGTCAAGCAACCATGTGAACCTCATATACTTCCTCTGTTCCATAATTCCCAACCCCTATGCAACCTAAACAGAATATCGAATGTATGCAGCAGTTATACATGTAACATCCATAAATCTTACATTCAAGACTTAGGGGTATTTTGGTCATTTTTGCCCTTAGGGGCATTTCAATAATTTTCTTTTGTTACGGGTCTTTACTTACCTTGGCCCATTAACAAATCCCATGAGCTAAGATGAACAAATACTATGCACCAGGTAGGATTCTAGAGAAGAGGAGGTGAGTCATTAAGACCGCTTAAGTACCAAGCTCTCCCTAGATCCAATCCTAGACATGCATATACCCGTTGCCACACCTTAACCCTATGACTTGTCCACAGTCTTTAATTAATTAACTAAGTTTTATGTCTGTTTAAGCATTTGTCATATACTAGGGCCAAAAACCCCTTACAAGCCTAGACAAATCCACATACCTGTATATGGCCCACTGGCCCAATCTCTTTCATATGACCCATTAGGCCGAATACAATTTATGGTGCCCATTAGGCCCAAATCACATTCATATGGCCATTAGGGCCAAATCACATTTATAGTCATGCTCACATATAATTTTCCATCACATAGCATCAATTATCAATTTTTGCCTATTATGGGCGCAACAGCCCATCGGGCCTATTTAGCCCATTCTGGCCTGGTTGGCCAATTTACAGCCGAAGTCCATGGAATCGCCCTTGGCCTTAGGTAACCTATTGGTTTCCCCCTTATGAGTGTTTGCACACTCGCAAGACTACCGTAGCCAAACTTTTGACTTTTCGGTATTTCAGCTTTTCAGCATTTCGGCTTTTGCCGATCTACTTGTGTATGTAATGTATGTACACACCTGGTAATAAATCATGCTGTGATTTCCTTAGCCCTGAACCTACAATCTATATCACCCTTCAATTAATCGTATGCTTAATACATATCCTTACCAAAATAGAAACCTCACCTTTTACTTTACCTTGCACGACAAGTTATAACAGTCCCTTCTTTAATGACTAACCACTGATCGCATGATTTTGTGATAGGTTTTAAATATTTATAATTACTTGTTCTTGAACAAACTATTATCATGATGTAGGCAAGTGTACCTATCGAACAGTAGTATAGTTTTAGCAAGACCGGATTGTCGAACCCAAAGGAACTAAAAGTACTAGTAATGATTGTCTTTTTATTATCTAGCCTAAGAATAAAGAGGTTTTTGTTTTAACTAACTAATTATCTAAACTAAGAACGCACAGAGAATGGAATTGGGGAATTGCTTTTGGAAAAATCAATTGAATGAAGACAATACCTAAGGAAAAATCCACCTAGACTGTACTTATTATTCTGGCTCCGAATCGAACCATTTATTCATTTAACTTGTTCCGTAGAGATCCCTAAGATATGTTATTATCCCTATTCAAGACTAATAACATCTAATCCCTAGATTGAATAACCGAGACTTTTCTCTAATTAACACTCTAGGGTTACATTAACTCGATCTATGGATCCCCTTATTAGGATTCACCCTAATCCGACAAAATCTTGTCACCCTATGTCTAGGCGCGCAATCAACTCCGCTTAATTATGATAAATGTACTCTTAAACAGGGTCTATTCCGCCTCTGAATAAGAGCTTATCTTGAATCTGTATCCTGGGATATCAAAACAAGAATAAAGAGCACATAATTAAGAACAAGTCAAATATTTATCATACAATTCAGAAAATAATAACAAGATTTGTCTTAGGTTTCATTCCCCTTAGGTATTTAGGGGATTTAGTTCATAACTAAATAAGAAAACATCTCAGAATAATAAAGAATACAAAACATAAAGAAAGCCCAAAACTCCCGAAGGGGAATTGAGGAGAGATCTTCAATCTTGATGATGAATCCGGCTTTTGAGATGAATCAATCAGCTTTCTTGGAGTAATTCCTTGCCCTCTACTCTGTCCTCCCCTTTTCTTCCTTCTCTAGGGTGTATTTATAGGCTTTGGAATGCCTAAAAGCCCTCAAAATTAGCCTTTTCTGAATTGGACTCAACTTGGGCTCAGTAGGGACACGCCCATGTGTGATTATTTCAGGCTGTGCTCGATCCTGCCAAATTAACACGGCCATGTGGTCTGCCCGTGTGAGGAGGTCCAGGCCATGTTGGTTTCGTACTTTGGCCCATTTTCTCCGTTTTTGGCCCGTTTCTCGTTTCTTTTGCTCTCCTATGCTCTCTTAAGTGTAAAACATGAAATTAAAGCATTAGGAGCATCGAATTCACCAATTTTAATGGAAAATCATCCATAAAATGCGTTAAACATGGGGTAAAAATATGTATAAATTACGGTTTATCAACCACGATCAACTCCTAGATCTTCACCAATCTTAATTATTAAAACTAGAATAGCATGTGACTTGTATCCAACACAAGTCCCCCTTGCCTTAACTATGACATTCGACTAACTAAGATCAAGAGCACTTACCAAAGTCTCTCACTTGAGGAGCAAATCGGCAGGGATCCAAAGGACTGGAATTTGATACTAATCCTACCAAAACTGATTGGAAGAAGTGAGGAACAAAGTAATCGATACTTAGCAAAAACAGATTGGGGGAGCAAACACTTACACTAGAATCAACTGAGTGAAAAGGGTAGTAGCAGCACCAAGGGTATTCGGCCAAAGAGGTGCTCGATCCTTGAGGGTTGTATGGCAAACAAAAGATTATTCGATGCTAACGAAAAAGGGAAGAAGAAGTCGGCTAAACCAAAAGTGAATCAAAGAAAATTGAGTAGAGGAAGGATGGGAAATCGACACAAGGAAAAGAAAGAAAAACAAGGGTTTTCGATTTTCAAGAAAAGGGTTTCCGGCAACAAGGTGAAGGAGAATTCGGCATTAGCCTGTCAACCTTCCATTCGGAACTTATATATAGCCTCTATAGCCAAATTTCCCAAGCCCAAATTCCCAATTCAGCTCCACATCTTCCTCACTCCTCATCTCCTCATTTTTCTACCTGATAACCCCTTGATCCTCTCCTTAAATTTCTTCTCTTATCACTCCCTACAGAGTTCAAATCCAACGCCACCTCTGTCCATATTTTAGCAAAAATAAATCCCCCTTTTGAGCAAAGTGGGATTTGAACCCCAGACCTCTGACACTAGCAACACGCCACTTATCCCCTGGGCCGGTAGGCTCTTTTCTGTCTAATTTTCCCTTCATTTATTCAAAAGCCCACCTACTTGCCATTAGGGTTCTTTTAATAATTAAACTATAATTTCTTTTACCCATAGGTTCGAACTCAAACCTTGATCGAGATCTCCCATCACATAATTAACACTTAACCGGAAATGCTAAGCACAAAAAAAAAAGAAATATTTGAGATTTTGAGATTTTTGGGTTCCGAGATTTTTGGGGCGTTACACTAACCTTTTCTTTCAGCTTGTGACCACACCCCCTAACCAAAGCCACGTTACAACCCTCTAATTTGATGATTTCGACAACATGGATGAATTAATCATCTAATTCATGTTTTATTTAATTATAACACCAATTAATAAACCTTTTTAGCATTTTTCCCTTAGTAATTAAATATTAATAAACCATTACATTAAGGCCATTAATGTCCACTCATAGGTTCAATGGTCAAATAACAACATAAAGATCTCTCAATTATAAAGACATAGCAAATATGCACTTTAGCAAATAGAACACATCTTTTACATTTTACGCAATTAGGTCCTTTTTTAAAATTAAGCACACAAATGATCAAATTTTCATACGAAACTTTCACACATGTCAATTCACATATAATAAGCACAGAAAATAATATTAAAATATTTTTTTAACTTGGATTTATGGTCCTGAAACTACTATAACTAAGGTCTAAACCGGACTGTTACAACTCTCCCCCTTAGGGATTTTCGTCCCCGAAAATCATACTGTTTAACAGATTCGGATATTGCCATCTTATAACATCTTCAGGCTCCCACGTAGCCTCTTCAACACTATGTCAGTGCCACATTACTTTTACTAATGAAATTTTCTTATTTTGTAATTATTTAACCTCGCTTACCAAGATACGAATCGGTTCTTCTTCATAGGTCATATCGGGCTAAATCTCAATTTCAGACAAATGAATCACATGCGAGGGATCGGATCTATATCGTTGAAGCATCAAAATGTGAAACACATTATGAATCTTTTCTAGCTCTGGTGGTAACAACAGTCTATAAGCAACCGGCCCGATATGCTCAGTAATCTCATATGGCTCGATGAACCTCGGACTCAATTTTCCTTTTCTACCGAACCGTAGTACTTTCTTCGATGGAGAAACTTTCAAAAACACTTTATCACCGATTTCAAATTCAATATCATTTCGTTTCAAATCTGCATATGACTTCTGACGGTCGGAAGCTACTTTTAGACTATATTGGATTACTTTTACTTTATGTTCTGTCTCTTTTATCAAGTCAACCCCGTGAATCTTATTCTCACTTAGTTCAGTCCAATACAAAGGTGTACAGTATTTGAGACCATATAAGGCTTCGTACGGTGCCACTTTGATGCTCGATTGAAAACTATTATTATAGGAAAATTCAATCAATGGAAAATAATGTTCCCACGTACCTTCAAACTCAAGAATGCAATATCTCAACATATCCTCGAGGATATGAATATTCCATTCTGATTGACCATCCATTTGCGGGTGAAAAGTAGTACTAAAATGCAATTTCATACCTAAAGCCTCTTGTAATATCTTTCAGAATCGCGATGTGAATCTCAGATCTCTATCTAACACAATAGACAATGGCACCCCATGCAATCTCACAATATTAGAAATGTATAACTCAGCTAATTTATAAAGTGAGCAATCAGATCATACCAGAATAAAATGAGCTGATTTCGTCAATCTATCAACTACAACCCAGATAGCATCTTTCTTTCACGGAGATAGGGGCAAGCTCGAAACAAAATCCATTGTTACTTTATCCCATTTCCACTCAGGAATCATAATTGGATGAAGTAACCCAGATGGAACAAGATGTTCAGCTTTAACTTGCTGACAAATTAAGCATTTCAAAATATAGTCAAAAATATCTCTTTTCATTCCAGACCGCCAGTAATGCTATTTCAAATCATTTTACATTTTCATACTACCCAGATGTACAGATAACCGACTGTTGTGAGCTTCGTTCAAAATCATTTGAATCAACTCTGGATTTCTCCAAACACAAATTTGACCTCTGAATCTCAAACAATCATTAACATTGATTCTAAATTTTGAATCAGAATTCATTTCACACTGAGTTCGTTTTGTTATAATCTCATTATCAACCTTTTGAGCATCAACAAACCTTTTGAGCATCAATAATCTGTTGTAAAAACATCAGTCTCGCTTTCAATTTAGCTAAAATCGAATCATCATTAGGCAGAACCAAATAAGTATTCATCGCATGTAATGCAAATAGTGACTTTTGACTCAAAGCATCAGCAACAACATTTGCTTTTCCTGGATAATAATAATAACAAGCTCGTAGTCTTTTAATAGTTCTAACCACCTTCTCAGCCTCAGATTCAAATCTTTTTGAGTCATCAGATATTTCAAACTTTTGTGATAGGAATAAATATGACATTTCTCACCGAACAGATAGTGGTGCCAAATTTTCAAAGCAAACACAATTGCAGCTAATTCCAGATCGTGCGTCAGATAGTTCTTTTCGTGCAGCTTTAACTATATCAAAGCATAGGCGATGACTTTGCCTTCCTGTATCAAAACACAGCCCAGACCATTCAACGATGCATCAGTATAGATCATAAATTCTTTACTCGATTCTAGTTGTACTAATATTGGAGCTTCAGTCAATAGGGCTTTCAACTGATCAAAGCTTTTTTGACACTTTTTAGACCATTCAAATTTCACATCTTTCTAAAGCAGTTTCATTAACGGAGTTGCAATCATCGAAAAGCCTTTTACAAACCATTAGTAATAACCAGCAAGTCCTAGAAAATCGCAAACTTTAGAAACATTTCTCGAAGGCTTCCAATCTAAAATAGCTGAAATTTTGCTCGGATCAACTCGGATACCTGATGCTGACACTATATGGCCCAGAAAACCAACTTCTCGTAACTAGAATTCATATTTGCTAAACTTCACATATAGTTGCTTATATCGCAAAGTCTGTAGCACTATTCTCAGATGCTTGGCATGCTCAGATTCATCATGCGAATAAATCAATATGTCATCAATGAATACGACAACAAATTGATCTAAATACAGTCTAAAAATTATGTTCATCAAATCCATAAAGATAATAGGTGCACTCGTTAAACTGAAAGGCATAAATAAGAACTCATAGTGGTCGTACCTCATTCTGAATACAGTTTTTGGAATGTCTGAGTCTTTTACTCGCAACTGATAATAGCCTGATCTCAAATCTATCTTCGAAAACACAGTAGCTCTTTTCAATTGATCAAACAAATCATCAATTTAAGGCAAAGGGTATTTCTTCTTGATAGTCATTTTGTTCAACTGACGATAATCAGTTACTTCTTGCAATTAAAAGAAACAAAAACAGTAGTGTGGCCATCTCCGAGTCCCTCGCAGCTCCAAACCATCTAAGCTTAGGGATTACCTGCACAGTTAGAAACAGGGTGAGTTTACGAAAACTCAATGTGAAATCCCCTACTATATAAAAGGAACAGTCAGTCATATAAAAGAATTAAAAGTTTGGCCTCAGCCCTACTTACAGTTTTAGTATCAATTGGGCCTTAGCCCATTTTAACAGACAGTACATATGGGCCTTAGCCCATTACAGGATAAGAAACATTATCAGAACTAGAATCAAAATGAGAATCAGAATCAGAATCAGGTGACAGAATCAGAATCAGAATCGGTATCAAGAAACAGAATCAAAATCAGAATGTGAATGCAATCCCAACCCAATCCAGCCGTATACACCCCCGTACCAACCTTACACCATGTGGGGAGACTACTCGACCCACCCAACCGCTACACACCACATAAATTGTAGTGAGGCTGCCAGATATTGTGATGAAGTCACCAGATACAGATATTGTGGCTAGGCCACCAGAACAGATATATATATATGTGGCGAAGCCACCAGATTGCAGCGAGGCTGCCAGATATTGTGACGAAGTCACCAAAACATATATATGTGGCGAGGCCACCAGATTGCAGCGAGGCTGCCAAAACGCTTCCTCCATCAATATAAACCCGTGTCCCATGCAACAGATATACATGTCATGGTATACAACATACAAAATCAAAATATCATGCCCATACTTGAATCAAACAGTCACAGTCAAGTCATTCATATCACCAACATATATTCACAATCAAATCCGTCAACCACACAGTCCAAGTCAGTCACTTGCCCACAAGGGCAAAACAATCATTTAACACCCTAAGGGTAAAATGGTAATTTTATAAATCGAGGGTAAAACGGTAATTCTGTAAATCGAGGGTAAAACAGTAATTTTGTAAATTGAGGGTAAAACATTAATTTTGTAAATTGAGGGTAAAACAATAATTTTGTCAATCGAGGGTAAAACGATAATTTTATAAATCGAGGGTAAAATAGTAATTTTGTAAATCGAGGGTAAAATGATAATTTTGTAAATCGAGGGTAAAACAACAATTTTGTAAATCAGGGATACTTTGGTAATTTTACAAGTCGAGGGTATTTCAATAATTTTACAGGTCGAGGGTATTTTAGTAATTTCACAAATTAGGGGTATTTTGGTAAATTTTACAAACTAGGGGTATTTTGATAATTTTACAAACCAGGGGTATTTTAGTAATTTTATAAACCAGGGGTATTTTGGTAATTTTATAAACAAAGGGTATTTTAGTAATTTTACAAACCAGGGGTATTTTGGTAATTTTGTAAACCAAGGGTATTTTGGTAATTTGGTAAACTAAAGTATTCTAAACAGGGATAATAATACGAATGGGCCTAAAGCCCTTTCTCGACCCATATGGGCCCACACGCTCGTGTGGCCTTTTTAGCCCAAATCTAGCCACAGATATGAGATTCATCTAGCCTAGTCCAATATTTACTACACAATCAAACAACTTATCCAATTGGGCCCGTAGGCCCATTGGGCCTACATGGCCCGAAGTAGCCATCCTACAGCTAGAGTAGTGAGAAATACACACCTGATTGGAGACTGGAGTTAATCCACGCTCCGAGCACTCTTAGCCAGCGCCCAACCCAACCGAGCACGCCACAAAGTGAAAGGGATCAGCCAAGAAGGGTACCTTTACTCTCTTCATGGTTCTCTCTATTTAAAGCCAGCGTCGCATCCGCTCTTATGTTAGCTTCCCGATGTGGGATCCCTCCATCATCAGAGTTTAAATTCAACACCAACTCTTTCCGCCGCCTGTTAGCAAAATAAATACTCTTTGCTTGCCATGGGATTCGAACCCATGCCTCCCCTTAAATGCTCCACACGCTACCTGCCACTAAGCCACAAGGCTTTTTGTGTCACAATTTCTCCAACAATATTCTTAAGGCCTACCTACTACACCCAGGGTTTGATTCACCTTAAACCAAAATTTTTGCTAGAGTCCAGGTTTGAACCCAGGACTTCTCCAACACTTCTCAGCACACTTAACCACTAAAACAAGCCTTCAACTATGAAATTTTCACGCACAATAGAATATTATAAGCTGTATTCAACCGCTCCCATGCTCAAGGCCCAAAACTTCTAGGCCCAAATTCAGGGTGTTACAATGAGAGCCAGTGGAAGACCATGTCTAGGACATGGCATCGGTATTGAGACGAGAGCTAGTGTAAGACCATGTCTGGGATATGGCATCGGCCTCGACATGTGAGCCAGTGTAAGACCATATCTAAGATATGCCATCAACAATTTACCCTCTTGTATGAGGCTTATCGGGTATCCTTTAGTATTCCAAATGGTTCCACGAGTTATTTTAAGCTTATGATAAAGATATGAAATGATATAATCATGTTGTGAGTGGTACAGGTTCTTACTCGAAACTCATGAGATATAAGCTTAGTTATGATGCCTTAATGGTAAGGCTGAAATTGAGTAAGTTTTATCTATGAGAATGATTTTGGGGACAATCTTGAATTCTTTGGCTTATACTTGTGATGTGTCAATATGTAGTAAATCTACCATTGTTAAATCAAGAATGTTGTGCTGGTTTATAATATGCTATGTGTTTAAAGATGCATGGTTGATGTTGTTACTTATTTACATGCAACTTACTAAGCTTTATGCTTACTCCCTTTCCTTTCCTTTTTCTTATAGCATCGCCAAGCTAACTCGGGAATCAAAAAATGTCAGAGGATCGATCACACTATCAATCAGAATATTTGATATAGTTAGATTTATCATTTTGAGTATGGCATGTATAGGGACTTGGTCTTTTTGCTTAGTGTCATATTGTTTTAGCCAAATATGTTAGCTTGTCATAAAGTTGATTCATTTTGTATAAGGCCATGGATGATGGCAAATATTTATTATTGCTAAATGCATTTGATTAGGATTTCCACAGATGTGATTATTGCATGGTTTGTATTGATAAGTAGGAGATGTTGTGTGTGATAGAAAATAGCTTAGAATCGATGTGTGGATGTTTGGTTGTGGCTATTTTGGTTATGTGTTTATGCTTGGATTGAATATGTTTGATGTGGTGTAGGTTTGTGCAAGTAAGGGTGGCAAAAAGGCTTGGTAGATAGCCTTGTTTTTGTCCACACAAGCAGACACACGAGCATGTATCTAGGCCGTGTATGACACACTGTCTACCCCATTGGTATGTAGTTAGGTCGTGTGTCCTCTGTACCTAAATATGGCAAAATAGAATGCCCAGTAGTAACCATCCGAGCGAAGACATGGCTGTCTGTCTCAACTGTGTCAAGGACACGGCCATAGTACATGGGCATGTGCCCAGGCCGTGTGAAGTCTGCACCTTAAATGCGAAATTAAATTCACCACACAGCCTAGCACATGGGCGTATGCCTTGGCCATGTGCCCCTAAATGGTTGATGACGTCAGGAATAGAATGTCAAGGTTTTAATACACGGGCGTGTCAGGGCCGTGTGAGGGACACGGCGTGTGCCAAGCCTTGTTAAAACCCCTGTAGGTTCAAATTGAAAAATAAAGCTACACGAGCCTTCAACATGGCTAAGTTAAGAGGACACACGGGCATGTTGCCCTTCCACACGGGCTTTTGCCTCCGTTTGCATTGAAATTTTTCAAAGTTTTCTAAAGTATTTGGTTTATTCCCGAACCATTTCCAAAGTATGTTTCAGGCCTCATAGGTCCATATTAGGGACATTAAGAGGAAGTTTGAAATTTTTAAATTTGAGCAAAATTTTATGATCTAAAAATGTTTGTATGCATGTGTTTAAGTCCAGTAACACCTCGTACCCTATCCCGGCGTAGGATACAGGTAAGAGGTGTTACATCTATTCTCAACAATCTTTTACTGAAATAATGAAAAATTGCTTACAGATCTCTTCTGAATATACATAGGTTATCTATAAGTAAATGCATCTAAATATTTCAGATATTAAAATTATAGCAGATTTCTTCTGAATATACATAGGCTATCTCTCTCCTAAACTCAGTTTTTTTAGAAACTTATTCAATTTCCAACACAAAATTTTATTATCACATGCTTTTATACTTGACAACCTCAACGGAGCATATACTAGACTATCATGTATTATATCACGTCACAATTTGAATATAAATCCGTAATAGCCCTAATTTGACCCTAGTCAGAAAGTGGTTTTGGGACCACAAAACCGAGTCGTAAAAATAATTAACTGTCATATTCGATGCTTATTACATGTGAACGTGCATGTGTGAAAATTTCATACTGTAATTTTGTTAATTGTATGTGAAATTATTAATAGGACTTATGTGAGAAAATTTTGAAATGTGATAGATAAATTTATAAGTGGTTTATTAATGCATGTTTTAAAGAGTTTGGACTTGCATGTCAAATGTCCCTTTTTGTTTATAGTGGCCGGCCATGTTGATGTTTATGACAATATATATGTATTATTTATTAGTTTTAAGGCAACTAAATGGCTTTATAATTTTTATAATATTAATGAATAAAGAAATAAGTAAAAATTTGGGTGAAGAAAACAAAGCTTTATCTTTGTCTTCTTGGCCGAATTGAAAGAAGGAAATGGGGCAAAAACATTCGGTCACTTGAAGCTTGAAGAAGGTTAGTAAATTATGTTAGTTTTTGAAATTTTAAGCTTAGTTTAAGTTAATTAACTAGTTTCATATTTAGCCCATTTGAAAACTTTGAAATTTGGATGTTGGTTTGAGCTTTCGGTTGTGGTTGTCAAGGAAGGAGATGAGATTTTGTTTGTCTTGAACAATCGTTTGGTATATAAATGTCAAATGGGAGCAAATGCCGTTTGGGTGATTGAAATAAATAATTAGAGGTTTAATTATCAAAAGGTTCGGCTATGTATATGATTTTTAAGGTATAATATTGAATAATATAAGTAATGTTATGCATAGGTGCATAGGTTTCGGCTTGATATTATCTTTATAAGTATAATTAATTCATTTTGATAATAAAGTATGAGGTGATAGGTAAAATTATTATGGTGGCTTAGGTTTAATGACATTCGGCTATGGATTATAAGTGTTAGCTAATTCGGCATAAGAGTATAAGTGTTCATTTCTTTGTATTTGAAGTCTTGAAAAATAGGTAGTGGTTAATTAAAGTGATGAAGGCTAAATCTTTAAGTTTGGTTAAATTAGGCATTCGACATTTCTTATGACATTAGATATAAGTGTATCAAAGGTTAAGTTTAAGTAGTTGGTGCGTTAAAATGTTGATGATTTGGGTGCTACCTATGGTTGATTTAGGTACGGTCTTTGCATGAGTAAAAATATACTTATGGAGATGGTTATTATATTTTACTAAAGCATCACTATATGCATTTATATTAAGGAATATTCAGCTATGTTATATATATATTGAAATGATTATAATGGATAATATGTAAGAGTAGTTTCGGTTTGTCAAATATGCGGTATGTGTATGGCAAATTGTATAACTATGATGCATTGAAGTTACCCTATATGATCGAGTAGATAATTAGATTACTAGTAGTATATATATATGTAATTTTTTTATTCATGGTAACTTGGCATGTGGATTGGGTATATGTTAGTCAATATATGCATTGGCGGTGATGTGTTAAAATAATTAGGTATACGGTTTGGTTTCATTATTGAGTATAAGGGTTAAGTGCTTTAAATTGCCTTTGATGTTTGAAATGATTAAACAAATATTTTGGTTTAAATTAAGCTCAAGAGCAAAGAAGAGCTAGATCCGATAAGGGAAAGGAGAAAGCAGTCGAATAGCCTATTCACAACTATTCAAAATTTTCTGAGGTAAGTCTTTGAGTAATGGAACTTAGCTTATGATTTGATAAAATCATGATATATAAGCATAATATATAAATTGTCACCTAAAGTATCTACTTGAATTAAGTAGTGAGATAAGTAATTTGTACATATGACTTGTATCCGAGTGGTTATAGAAATCATGTTGGATAGTGAAACGAAATCGGGTTCTTTGCATGTGACTATTGAGCCGAAAGTGAAATTATTGATAAGCATGTTGTGCTTGAGTTCTAGTAAGGTAAATGAAATGCTAATGTATTATGATATATATATGTGAACGATAATTGAGGATTTTAACCGGGCTAAGACTCACAGGCCTTGTGTGAGATATATATCCGGGCTAATTCCCGAAGGCATTCGTGCTGGATTTATATCAGGGCTAAGTCCCGAAGGCATTCGTGCTGGTGTTATATCCGGGCTAAGTCCCGAAGGCATTCGTGCTGGTGTTATATCCGGGCTAAGTCCCAAAGGCGTTCGTGCTGGTGTTATACCCGGGCTAAGTCCCGAAGGCATTCGTGCTGGTGTTATATCCGGGCTAAGTCCTGAAGGCTTTGTGCTGGTATTACATCCGGGCTTAAAGTCCCGCATGCTTTGTGGTGGTGATTGGATTTGTGTTTTAAACCTAGCAGACTTAATGCCGATGATTGGAGTAAGATTTTGATTTCGAATGTTCGTAGTAAACTACCATTGAATATGTTCAATACATTAAGTTTGTCAGGTATGTATTATATACTTTTATATGTTAGATTGATCGGAATTGAATCATGAATGCGAAATGAGAAGTATATGTGAAAATCTCATATGTGTATTTGTGTATTCGGTTATGGTGAAAGGTTATATGAGATTGATTTGGTGATATACATGTTAAATAATATGAATGCAAAGAATGGGTAATAAATCTGCTTGAGATAGCAGCAGTAACGTGATTTCGAAAAATCACCTTAAATTGTGGGAGTTGAGTTAGAGGCTGAATAAATTATGTTATGAAATCTTAATGAGTCTAGTTTCTTATAAAAGAAACTTGTAAGCAAAAGAATTGCCAAGAATGAGATAATTGAAGTGGCGTGGAATAGAGTCAAAATGAATTCGAGGTCCCCTGTTCTGTTTTCAGAAAATCATTATAAATGGTACAAAAATGGTTATAAGATAAAATTTATATTATTAGACTCATTACTGAGTCTAGCTTCAAATGAAATAAACGATAACATATTTCGAATTCTGTATAAGGAGAAAATTGATTCGTAGTGAAGAGTGGTCAGAATAGTCAAACAGTGAAACAGAGGAAACTTCAATAAAAATCTGGTATTGATTGGTCAAACTAAAAATTCTGAAAATTTTATAGATGGAAGATATATGAGTCTATTTTCAGGGAAAATTTACAGCACTTGATTTGGAGTTTCTTATCTCCAGTTATAAATAATTTAGTGACTGTTGCTCAGGAAGACAGCTTGTAGCGAATTTGTGATTTTGTTGCAAACATGGTTAAAACTTGTTAATGAGATGCTTTTCGAGTTCTTACGATCTTATTTGTGATTTAAATATTTGGTTTTAATTGATTTCAGATTCAAGTGAGGTGAATTTGCTAAATATGCATTACGTTCATGGATACTTGGCCAAAATGGCAATTATCTAGGAATGATTTCTTGAAAATTTGAAATAATCGATCTATAAGTAAATTAATTGTTTGCATTGCTTAAAACTTACTAAGCATTGAAGCTTACTCCGTGTTCTCTTTTCCATTTCTTATAGGTTTATACTTTAGCTCGAGTTGGAAGGGCCGGAGATATCATCACACTATCGAGTCATTATGTGAGTTGAGAAGATTGTATATCATCATGGTTTAAGGCATGTATAGGATAGACTATAGGTAGAATGATATTTCGACTTTGTATACATTATAACCATGCGAAGATGGCTTGCTCATTGTGTTTAGAGAAGCCTTATAATTGAACTAATGTGGTGAAATGTTTTAGTTATAACTTGACAGTAGTTAATTTGTTATTAGATATTCGGTTATGCTTTGATAGTGAGTCATTTTGGAAATTTATAAGAGCTCTTATGGAAAATCAATGAGACATGTTTGCATTGTTGATTATTTATGTCTGGTAAGTATTTTTGACCTTATAGAAGTTTTGTTCAGTCAAGTAATACCTCTTAACCTTATTCCGGCAACAGATACGGGTTTGGAGTGTTACATTTAGTGGTATCAGAGCTATGGTTTAGTCGGTTCTTGGACTAACATAGCAAGTGTAAGAGTCTAGCTATACATGCCGTAAGTAAAGTGTGATAGTGTGAGGTCTCCCGGCTCTTATAAATTGTTTTGCTCAGGTAATGATGTGTTCCAACCGAGTTATTATTAATTGATCTGAAATTGATATTGAACTGATTGTAATATATATGTGATATGATGGAAATAAAAAGGTATGAAAAGAATTTTATGATATGTGTGCATCAATGTAAAGAGATGTATGAGATTGTATAAAGTAAATGGAAATGAAAGTTTGAATCGTGATAAATTCACTTATGTTTTGTTACTACTCATATGAAATAAAGTTGCATGTGAAACTGAGATATGAGAAAATGTGTTTGTAACAAGATGAAAAGTTGAAATGTTTGAATGAAGTGTTTGAATCAAGGTGTGTAATACTATGATGATGAGTGATGAATTTATCTGTGTATTCGAATATGAAACTCCCTTTCGAGGCTTAACGACCTCACCCCCTACCAGTGATATGATTATAAGGTTTCAATGGAACGAAATAGAACGAATTTGCAAAGAAAGATTAAAGAGTTAAATAGTGAGATAATGATAAAGTAAGCAAAGTTCAGAACGATTTGGCAATGAATTAAGGCAGGAAGGACTTGAACAATGTCGCGAAGGTTCTTCAGATTGAATATTGTCATTAGTAAAGAAAGTTGGTCTGGTAATTTAATTCAATCAGATATGATGTCTAAGTATGTATCTGTTAGGAATTCTTCCTGAGTGGGTTTCATGAGTGAATGAAAAAGAGTAGAATTCGAAATGACGAATGAATAGTAAGAGCATCTGAATTGGATAATTACAGTCAAGTGAATTTCGATGATTTCTTTTTGATCTGTATATTTCTTATTCTCAGAGACACATGTGTGATTGTTCCTTTTTCTGATGAAAATGCTATAAAGTGAGAATGTTATCTGACTCTGATGTTTAATAAAAGTATTGCCATTTTGATTGGTTTATAATCTGTATCATCGTATTCCTCTGTTTGAGAATTCATTGTAGTATGATCGGAATGAATTTGGGGATAAATTCATATGAGGTTATTCTTCTGTTTCTATTGATTGGCATTCCATCTTATAAAAATGTTGAAGAATGTGTTATTTCTGTTATAGAGGAAATTTCAGGGTTATTAATTATAGTCTTCTTCTGGTATTCTCTGATGAGTTATTTTGATATTTATTTCTATGTTCTGGGAGATTCTATTCTAGGATTTCTGATACGACATTGTATTTTGGATTTCTGTATTATGGTTTTCTCTTCATTTTTCTTATATGAATAATCAGATATGGCTCAGTTCTAAAGTGTATATATATATTTATTTGAAACAATTATGTTTATAATGATTATATATTTGGATTTCTCTGATTATTATGAAAGGAATGGCCATAAATAAGAGTCTGAATGATAGAGAATTCAGCTCTGACCTATGGATTGGTTTTCACTTATATATCAGTGAGTTAAAGATTGAGTGTTATGTTCTTTCGAGTTATGCAGTGATAATGAATTTTGATTAGTTATCTGAAGAGATCTAATAGAATGTATATTTGAAGAGTTACGACATGTACAAAGAAAAGTAGTCTTGAAAAGTTATTATTTGTTAGACAAGACTGATTCAGTTGTGTGGTTTAACTCGGATTATAAGTATGATTGAATTTGTTAAAGGTTCAGAGACAAATGTTAAAGTTATTATAAAAATAACTGTTCGGCTGATAATTAGAGATGATTGTGGTTGTGTCAGTGTTGCATATTTGACAGTTTCGAGAATTCGAGGGAAAATTTTGAATGTTTCTTGAACCAAGGAATAAAAGTATTGAACGTTAAGCAAGGTATATTCTTCTAGTGAAATTGAGAAGTATAAAAGTATATTGAGATGTGATAGTTCAAAATTAGTTCAGAGTAACAGTTATTCGATTATGGATGTCTGGACATATGAAATTTCTGTTAATGTTATTATTATTCTTATATGGAATAAGTATTCAGATGGGTTAAAGGATTTTTATATGAGCTCCGACTGTGAAATGTTTGTTCATCTGAGTTAAAATAAATAATACAGATATATGGATCAGGTGTATAAGTGACTGTGTATTGTAGCGTATTTCAAAACTATATTCAGATGACAAGTTGCTATCTGTCAGAGTTAAAATTTTGTGTATATGGAATAAAAGCAATAAGTGATGTTATAGAAGTGGTTATGAGACAGAATTGATATCCAAACCGAATAAAAAAATTTATTCGTCTTCTGAAAAAGAAATGTCATTGGGTCATGATCGATCTTTTAACAAGGAAGAATTTGTGTCTTCAGTTTAGTATGTACAAAATTCCGATGGACAAAGTTGTTAAGATATTCATAATATAGTCTGCCAATGTGATCTGTCAGTGTGAATTAAAGTTTAAAGATTGTTGGTAAAAAGAGATAAATGTGATGTGTGACAGCCCTAAATTGACCCTAGTCGGAAAGTGGTTTCGGGACCACAAAACCGAGTCATAAAAATAATTAACCGTTATATTTGATGCTTATTATATGTATATAGGCATGTGTGAAAATTTCATGTTTGAATTTTGTTAATTGTAAGTGAATTTTGCTAAATAGGACTTGTGTGAGAAAATTTAGAAATGTGCTAGGCAAATGTTAAAGTGGCCTATTGATGCATGTTAGAAAATGTTTGTCCTTGCATGTCAAATTACCCAAAACTTAGGATGGTGGCCGGCCATGCTATGGGTTAAAATGTATTATAAACATTTTATGTTAGTGTTTTATGTTAGGAATAATAAAATAAAGAACATGGGTAATAAAATAATAGTGGTTAGTAGGAGGAGAAACAAAAAAAAAATTAGCTAGGTTGCTCCTCCATTGCCGTGAATTGAAGGAAGAAAACAAAGAAAAAAAATGTTCATCTTTTAACATCCTTGGCCGAAAATGCTAAGAAGAAGGGGGAAGGAGAAGTAAAATATTCGGCCACTCCTTCTAGTCTTGAATAAGGTATGTAATTCATGGTAGCTTTTGGAATTGTTGAATGTATTGAGCTAGTTACTAAGTCCCTTAGTTAGCCCATGTTCAAATTTTGAATCTTGTTGGTAACATGAGCAATCGGTCATGAGAAAATGTTCAAGAAATGGTTGTTGTTCATGTTATTTGGATGAGAAATGGTGAGTTTTGTTGTTTCATGTTAAAGTTAGGTGAATGATGATGGATGAGTGTTTGAACTATAAAAAGAATCATAGGTGAGCATTAGATACTAAGGGAAAAGAATCGGCTACCTTGTTATGAGCTAGGGCCGAATGTGAGTTTGGTTGTGTTTGAATATTACATGCTTGGTAGAATGGTGGATGAAAGTGCCGAATGTGGTCTTTGGTTTGGGCATAAGGAAAAATAGTATGCATAGGTTTCGGTTTTGGTAGTACCTATGTAATTATAATTAGTTCATTTGATGGTTTGGCATGAGGTGATAAGTAAAAGTTTAAAGGTAGCTTAAGTTAATTGATTATATGCATGTATGCTATTAGAAATTCAAGGAATTCTCGGCAAAAATGTGGTTAGGGGTTAAGTCATGGGAACTTGGGGGTATTCATATGTGGACCTTAAGATTTTGTACACTATGACTATGTGAGTTAGGTGTTAAATAACTTAATCATGTGTATGCATGACCAAGTATAATCGGCCACATGAGTAAAGAAATGGGTTAATTGATATGTGGTAAATGTTAAGTGTTAAACGAAATGGAAATGATATCATATTGGAATATGTATACTTTACCACATGGATGCATACATAGATTGGTGTTGCATGTATTCGGCTATAGGTAAGCATATTGATGATTCTATCTTGACTTAGATAATCGGCTAAAGGAGAATATTAGCTAATATGTTGAATTTGATTCATGATTTCATGCATATGACTCTAATGTCCAATATATATATGGACTAAGTACCTTGAATTTCTCTCGATGTTCAAGATGATTAAATCAATTTATTTGTTAAATTAAGCTCAAGAGCAAAGGGGAACTAAATCCGATAAAGGGAAGGAAAAAGTAATTGAATAGCCGTTGAAGTCGTTCGACAGCATCCGAGGTAAGTTTTCGAGTAATGGAACTTAGTTTATGATTTGATTAAGTCATGACATATAGCATAACAAATAAACGGAGATATAATGATTCAACTTGAATTATATATTGAGGTGACTAGTTTATACTTGTGACGGGTAGCCGAAAATGGTAATGCTTGATAAGTGACTTGTGTTTGAATTCTAGTTATGAAAATGAAATATAAATGTGTCATGATTTATTGATATGTGCATGAATATCCGGATGATAACCGGGCTAAGTCCCGAAGGCATTTGTGCTAGTGACTAATTCCGGGCTAAGTCCCGAAGGCATTTGTGCGAGTTACTATATCCGGGCTAAGTCCCGAAGGCATTTGTGCGAGTTACTATATCCGGGCTAGGTCCCAAAGGCATTTGTGCGAGTTACTATAACCGGCTAAATCCCGAAGGTACTTGGGTTGGGAATGAGCGATCTTGCTGTAAAAATTTCAATTAATACGCTCGTAAAATCCCAACGATGAGGTATGTTTTGTATATGCATTTGAATAATTGATTCCTTTTAAATAGTATTCGCTCAATCGATTAACAAGCTTCCGGCCTTTAGTCAAGTTAATACCTTATGTATGAATATAAGGGTTAGAAATGTGAAGTAGGTATGATTTTGAGAATATGTGTATATGAAACTATTAGTTTAGTCATATGAATGCTATACTTCAGTTGTGCATGATTTCATTATTCAAAACTTACTAAGCATTAAATGCTTATTCCGTTTCTTTGATTCTCTGTTTTATAGATTTTGGTTCGTCAGCTATCAGACTCGGGAGTGTCAAAGTCGAAGTCATCCACACTATCAAAGCCCTTTTGGTACTCTTTTAGTTGAACTCTGAAAATGGCATGTATAGGACTGCCCTTTTGTTGTTAGTCAAGTACCTTCGGTAATGTATATATTTGGATAGCCATGCGAAAATGGCTTATATATATTTTGACCATAGCGTTATAATCATTTTGTATGTTGTTCATTGAGTGGTATGGAAAAGTTGGTAACGATTAGCCATTGGAATGGTTAATCACGATCATTTTGGTGCTATGTATGACAAAACTCTAGTTGATCCATGGAAAATCATGAAATAGGTATAGTCTACCTTAAAAACAGATGCTGACAGCAGCAGTGATGTGAATTTGAAAAATCACTAAAAATAGTAGGAATTGAATTAAATAGCGAATAAATTATGTAATCGAACCTTGATGAGTATTTTTTCATATGGAAGAAACGAAACGATCATCTGAGCCGTATTTTAAGGGATGTTTAAGTTTTCGTGAAACAGGGCCAGAGCAATTTCTGGATCCCCTGTTCTGACTTTGGAAATTCACTATAAATTAACCAGAGATAATTATAAGTCATGACCAATATGTACAGATTCCTTTTCGAGTCTAGTTTCTTTAGAAACAGACGGCATAAGTATTGAAGCCCTGTACAGGAAGATATCTAAGTCGTAATACATGAAGGTCAGAGTAGACGAACCCTGTAACAGGGGAGACTTTAACTAATAAACTGTACTAATTGGCTGGACCAAAAATTCTAGAAAACAAATTGTAGACGGACATATGAGTCTAGTTTTAGGAAAAATTTATGGAACCGGTTTTCGAGTTTTGGAACTTGAGATATGATTTTTAAGGTGACAGTGACGCAGTTAGCCAGCTTGTCTGGAAATTTTAAAATGGACTGTGCAAATAAGTGAATTAAGTCCGTTAACACCTCATGTCCGACTCCGGCAACGGTCTCGGGTACGGGGTGTTACATGATGAATGCAAATTTGTGATTCCGAAATTTTTTGAAAACGTTTTCAGAATGGAAACTATTTTTGTTGATAAGATTTTCGGGGACGAAAATCCCTAAGGGGGGAGAGTTGTAATAGCCCTAACTTGACCCTAGTTGGAAAGTGGTTTTGGGACCACAAAATCGAGTCGTAAAAATAATTAACCGTCATATTTGATGCTTATTATATGTGAACGTGCATGTGTGAAAATTTCATACTGTAATTTTGTTAATTATATGTGAAATTATTAAATAGGACTTATGTTAGAAAATTTTGAAATGTGATAGATAAATTTATTAGTGGTTTATTAATGCATGTTTTAAAGAGTTTGGCCTTGCATGTCAAATGTCCCTTTTTGTTTATAGTGGCCGGCCATGTTGATGTTTATGACAATATATATGTATTATTTATTAGTTTTAAGGCAACTAAATGGCTTTATAATTTTTATAATATTAATGAATAAAGAAATAAGTAAAATTTGGGTGAAGAAAACAAAGCTTTATCTTTGTCTTCTTGGCCGAATTGAAAGAAGGAAATGGGGCAAAAACATTCGGTCACTTGAAGCTTGAAGAAGGTTAGTAAATTATGTTAGTTTTTGAAATTTTAAGCTTAGTTTAAGTTAATTAACTAGTTTCATATTTAGCCCATTTGAAAACTGTAACACCCCGTACCCGAGACCGTTGCCGGAGTCGGACACGAGGGGTTCACAGACTAAATTCGCTTACTATCGTAGTCCATTTTAAAAATTTCCAGGCAGTTGGCTAACTGCGTCACTGTCACCTTAAAAATCATATCTGACAACTTGAAAATCAGTTTCGTAATTTTTCCCTGAAACTAGACTCATATGCCCATCTACATATTTTTTTCTAGAATTTTTGGTCGGGCCAATTAGTACAGTTTATTAGTTAAATTCTCCCCTGTTACAGGGTGCGACTACACTGACCTTCATGCATTACGATTTGGATATCTCCCTGCACAGAGCTTCAATACTGATGCCGTTTGTTTCTATAGAAACTAGACTCAGAGAGGAATCTATAAATATATGGCATGACTCCTAATTATCTCTGGTTAATTTATAATGAATTTCCAAAGTCGGAATAGGGAATCCAGAAACTGTTCTTGCCCTGTCTCACGAGAACCTCAATATCTCTTAACATACTCTCCATATGATCGTTTCGTTACTTTCCTATGAAAATAGATTCATCAAGGTTCGCTTAAATAATTTATTCACTATTTAATTCGATTCCTAATATTTTTAGTGATTTTTCACATCCACATCACTGCTGCTGCCAGCATCTGTTTTTTTTAAGGTAAACTTTACCTATTTGATGATCCTCCATGGATCAACTAGAGTTTGTCATACATATTCCAAAAGTGATCAAGAATAACCCTTCCCATGGCTAACCGTTACCAACATTTCCATACCTCTCAACGGACAACATACAAAACGATTATAATGCTATGATCAAAGTATATTTAAGCCATTTTCGCATGGCTATCCAAATTTACACAAAACCGAAGGGTACATGACCAACAACAAAAGGGTAGTCCTATACATGCCATTTCAAAGTTCAACCAAAATTGTACCAAAAGGGAGCTTTGATAGTGTGGGAGACTTCGACTTCCAAAAATCCCGAGTCCGATAGCTGACGAGCCAAAATCTATAAAACAGAGAAACAAAGAAACGGAGTAAGCAATTTATGCTTAGTAAGTTTTGAGCAAGGGATTCCAGCACAACAAAAGTATAGCATTCATGTAGCTAAACAGATAATTTTATATGCACAAATTTTCAATATCATACTTACTTCACATTACCAACCCTTATATTCATACACAAAGATCAACTTAGCCAAAGGCCGGTAGCTCATTTATCAACTGAGCGAATACTTATTTGTAAGGGCTCAACTAATTCAAAGCACATACGAAACATACCTCAATGTTGGGATGTTACAAGCATATCAACTGAAATTTTTACAGTAAGATCGTTCATTCCCAAATCACGTACCTTCGGAATTTAACCGGATATAGCTACTCGTTCAAATGCCTTCAGGACATAGCCCGGTTATAGTAACTCGCACAAATGCCTTCGAGACTTAACCCGGATTTAGTAACTCGCACCAATGCCTTCGGGCTTAGCCCGGAATTAGTAACTCGCACAAATGCCTTCGGATCTTAGTCCGGATATGGTCACTTAGCACAAAGCCTTCGGGACTTAGCCCGGACATCATTCGAATAACCATGCACATTTAACAATAAATCATGACACATTCGTATTTCATTTTCATTAGCAAAACTCAAACACAAGACACTTATCACTCTTGCAATTTCGGCTCAATAGCCACACACAAAGAGCATGATTTTGATTTGCTTAAAACATGATCTAATCAAATCATAATTTAAGCTCTATTACTCAAGAACTTACCTCGGATGTTGTCGAACGGTTTCGACGGCTATTCAACCACTTTTTCCTTCCCTTTATCGGATTTAGTTCCCCTTTGCTCTTGAGCTTAATTCAAACAAATTTAACTCATTAAAGTCTCATTTTGCTAGCTTATGGCCGAATATGACAAGGAGTTTGATAGGTCATATGGCCACCTTTTAGCTCAAATACACAATGGTCATACGCATTTTTAATCACATCAAGCAATTTAATACAATTCATTCGAACATCAAAAGAGAAGCTCAAGGTACTTAGCCCATATATACATTAGACACTAGAGTCACATATGTACGAAATCACGAATCGAATTCAACATACTAGCTAATATTTCGCCTTAGCCGAATTTTCTAAGTCAAGCTAAAGCCATCAATAGGCTACCTATGGCCGAACATACACATAACTTATGTACTTATTCATGTGGCCGAACATACATGTCTATGTTGGGGCCGATTGCATCACAACACCATACCATTTCAATTTTTGGTCATGGTTAAACAAAGAACTTAATGTCTCACTCAAAAATGCTAAAAAGAAGATTCAAGAATCATCAATACACCATCACATGCACCATTACAAAGCTTCACTTTTAGCATGCAAATGATATCAACACCAATCCACCTTGGCCGAATATCATCTCCATGACATAGTAAAGATTTGAACCATGGGCTATTTAGAACTCAAGCTAACTACTAAAACATGCATGCATCTCATGGAACATCATCAAACATACCTTAGTCTATCAAACCACCATAGCCGATTTCCTCAAAGCTCTTTTTCCTTCTTTTTCTTTCTCCTATTCGGCCAAGAACAACATGAGAGCTTTTCTCTTCTTTTTTTTTTTCTTTTTTTTGGTCATGCATGAGAATGATGAACACATTTTTTTCTCTTTGTTTTCTTCCTTCAATTTCTTATTAGTTTATTGCCCATGCTTCTTATTTTATTCTTCCATTAACACAACATGTTTCATGACATGTTTTGCCCATGCTTCTTATTTTATTTTTCCATTAACACAACATGTTTCATGACATGTTTTGCCCATCATCCCTTGTCATGGCCGGCCACTAGTACTTAAATGGGGGGAAATTGACATGCAAGTCCACCCCTTTGATTACATGCACTATTAGGCCACTTGCATTTGCCTAGCACATTTCTAAATTTTCTCACATAAGTCCTATCAACTAAATTCACACGCAATTAACTAAATCGAAGCTTAAAACTTTCACACATTTATATTCACATATTTTAGGCAATAATTATCACATTCAAATAATTTGGTGACTCGGTCTAGCGGTCCCGAGACCGCTTTCCGACTAGGGTCACTTTAGGGCTGTCACAACTCTCCCCCACTTAAGAAATTTTCGTCCTCGAAAATCTTACCGGTAAATAGGTTTGGGTATCTTTCTTTCATCGAGCTCTCGGTTTCCCAAGTAGCTTCCTCGATCCTGTGTTTGAGCCATAACACCTTTACTAACGGAACCCTTTTGTTTCGCAACTCCTTCACTTCACGAGCTAGGATACGCATCGGTTCTTCTTCATAACTCATATCGGCTTGAATTTCAACCTCTGATGGGCTAATTATGTGCGATGGATCAGATCTATAGCGTCGAAGCATCGAAACATGAAAGACGTCGTGAATCTTTTCAAGTTCAGGGGGAAAAATCAATAATTACGCAACTGGACCAACCCGTTCGGAGATTTCGTACGGCCCAATGAATCTCGGACTCAACTTGCCCTTACGGCCAAATCTGAGTACCTTTTTCCAAGGCGAAACTTTAAGAAACACTTTACCTCCCACCTGATATTCAATGTCTTTTCGTTTCAAATCCGCATACGATTTCTGACGATCTGTGGATGCCTTCAGACTTTCACGGATTACCTTTACTTTCTGTTCGGCATCTTTAATCAAATCAACTCCGAAAATTTTACTTTCACCGAGCTCGGTCCAAAACAATGGTGTACGGCATTTACGCCCGTACAAGGCCTCGTAAGGTGCCATCTTAATACTTGATTGAAAACTATTGTTGTAAGCGAATTCAATCAAAGGTAAATACCGTTATCATGAACCACTAAACTCGAGGATGCAACATCTCAACATATCCTCAAGTATCTGAATTATCCGCTCGGATTGACCATCGGTTTGTGGATGAAAAGCGGTGCTAAAATGCAGCTTGGTACCCAAAGCTTCTTGCAATTTCTTTCAAAATCGCGAGGTGAATCTCGGATCTCTATCCGACACGATAGAAATAGGTACCCCGTGTAATCTCACAATCTGAGAAATATACATTTCAGCTAGTTTATCCAATGAAAAATCCGTACGTACGGGGATAAAGTGAGCCGACTTAGTCAGTCTATCCACAACAACCCAAATCGCATCTTTCTTACTTGCCGATACTGGCAACCCAGATACGAAATCCATCGTGACTCGATCCCATTTCCATTCAGGTACCATGATTGGCTGGAGTAAACCCGTAGGCACTTGAAGTTCCGCCTTTACTTGCTGACATATTAAACACTTCGAAACAAAATCGGAAATGTCTCGTTTCATACCATGCCACCAAAACTGGCGTCTCAGATCGTTGTACATTTTCGTACTCCCCGGGTGAATCGACATTCGGCTACAATGGGCTTCGTTCAGAATCATCGAAATGAGTTCTGAATTTCTTGGAACACACAACCGACTTCTGAACCTCAAACAATCGTCATCATCAATTTGAAATTCGGATTCCATATTCGGAACACATTCAGCCCGTTTTGCAACCAATTCATCGTCGACTTTCTGAGCTTCACGAATTTGATGAATCAATAATGGTTTGGCCTTTAATTCAGCTACTAACACATTGTCGGGTAGAACATACAAGTGTACATTCATCGCCCGTAAAGCAAACAGTGATTTTCGGCTTAAGGCGTCCGCAACCACATTAGCCTTTCCCGGGTGGTAATCAATGACAAGCTCATAATCTTTCAACAACTCAAGCCAACGTCTTTATCGCAGATTTAAGTCTCTTTGAGTCATCAAATATTTGAGACTTTTGTGATCCGAAAATACATGGCACTTTTCACCAAATAAGTAATGTCGCCATATTTTTAAAGCGAATACGATGGCAGCTAGTTCGAGATCATGGGTCGGATAATTTTTCTCATGTGGCTTTAATTGTCTCGATGCATAGGCCACAACTTGACCTTCTTGCATCAATACGCAACCTAACCCAAGTAGGGACGCATCACTATAAATGACAAACTCTTTGCCTGATTCGGGCTGCACTAGAATTGGAGCTTCGGTCAAATAAGTTTTCAGTTGATCGAAACTTTTCTGACATTTCTCCGTCCATTCGAACTTAACATCCTTTTGAAGTAGCTTCGTCATTGGTGTGGCTATCATCGAGAAACCTTTTACAAACCGTCGGTAGTAACCGGCGAGTCCCAAAAAGCTCCGAACCTCAGTAATATTTCTCGGAGGCTTCCAGTTAAGTATGGCTGAAATTTTGCTCGGGTCAACTCGAATACCCGATGCAGATACCACATGGCCTAAGAAGCTAACCTCTCTTAACCAGAACTCACACTTACTGAACTTAGCATACAACTGCTTATCCCGTAAAATTTGCAACACTAATCTCAGGTCTCAGCATGTTCGATCTTATCTCTTGAATAGACCAAGATGTCATCAATAAACACAACTACGAACCGATCCAAATATGGTCTGAAGATCCGATTCATCAAATCCATAAATACCGCAGGGGCATTAGTGAGCCCAAACGGCATCACTAAGAACTCGTAGTGACCATATCTCGTTCTGAAGGCAGTTTTGGGTATGTCCGAATCTCGAATTCGCAACTGATAATAGCCCGATCTCAAATCTATTCTTGAGAACACTGAGGCTCCCTTCAGTTGGTCGAACAAATCATCGATACACGGTAACGGATATTTGTTCTTTATTGTCACTTTATTTAGCTGACGATAGTCAATGCACAACCTCATGGTTTCGTCCTTCTTTTTCACGAACAATACTGGTGCACCCCAAGGTGAGAAACTTAGTCGAGCGAAACCTCTATCCGTCAACTCTTGCAACTGAGCTTTCAATTCTTTTAACTCGGTTGGTGCCATATGATACGGAGCTATCAAAATTGGCGTAGTTCCAGGTACAAGCTCAATACCAAGCTCTATCTCCCGAATAGGTGGTAAACCCGGTAACTCTTCAGGAAAAACATCCGGGTATTCACAAACCACCGGCACAGGTTCGGGTTTCTTTTCTAATTCTTTGTCATCAAGTACATACGCAAGGTATGCTTCACACCCTTTTCTTACATATTTCTGGGCCAACATTGAGGATATTACAGCTGGCAACCCATCCAAGTCCGTAGACTCAACTCGGATTACTTCGTTATTTGCGCACCTCAAATCAATAGTCTTGCTTTTGCAATTCACAACCGCATCATGCACGGTCAACCAATCCAACCCGAGAATAACATCAAATTCATCAAACGGCAAAAGCATCAAGTCCGCCGGAAAACAGGAACCTCGAATTACTAGGGGACATTTCTTACACACTTTGTCGACAAGCACGTAACGACCCAAGGGATTTGACACCCGAATTACGAACTCAGTAGACTCAATAGGTAAAGTCTTACTGGATGCTAAGGTTTCACATATGTAAGAATGAGTAGAACCGGGGTCAATCAAAGCAATTACATTAGTATCAAAGAGAGTAAAAGTACCGGTAATAACATCAGGCGAAGAAGCATCCTCGCGGGCACGTATAGCATAAGCTCTAGTAGGCGCACGAGCCTCGGATCTGGTCGTAGCATCTCTAGATCCTCTCTGACCACCACTAGCATTGCCCGTATTTCTAGATGGTCTACCTCGAGCAGTGGTAGCACCCGGTTTCCCACTCTGATTTACATTCTGTTCAGACCGCCTTGGGCAATCTTTAATGAAGTGGTCAACTGATCCGCACTTGTAACAGGAGCGGTCATGGAATCTACAACTCCCCGAATGCAATTTACCGCAATGTCGACATTCCGTTCTGTCTCGACGTTCATTCCCAACACTGGCGACCGAAGTGCCTCGTGTACCCACAGGGGGTCGATCACGATCTCGTCTAAAAAGGCCCGAAGTGCCTCTAGACCGGCCCACATCATCTCGAAATTTCTTCGATGCCTGTTGAAGAGACTTTCCCAAGGATCTTTTACGAAACTCTCCAGTTCCCACATCAACTTTTTGTTTTTCTTTTCTAAGCTCTTCGGCTTTACAAGCTCGCTCGACAAGTACTACGAACTCTCGTATTTCAAGAATGCCAACGAACATTTTTATATCTTCATTCAGCCCATCCTCGAAGTGTTTACACATGATAGCCTCGGACGAAACATATTCCCGAGCGTATCTACTAAGTCTAACAAATTTTCGCTCGTAATCAGTAACTGACATAGAACCTTGCTTAAGCTCAAGAAATTCCTTCCGTTTTTGATCAACAAATCTCTGACTGATATACTTTTTCCAAAACTCAGTTTGGAAAAACTCCCAAGTTACTTGCTCTCGGGGCACAACAGAAGTCAGAGTACTCCACCAATAGTAGGCAGAATCACGTAGCAAGGAGATAGTACACTTTAGGCACTCATCGGGTGTGCAAGATAGCTCGTCGAGTACCCGGATAGTGTTGTCCAACCAAAATTCAGCTTGCTCGGCATCATCGCTGTCCGTAGCTTTAAATTCAGTAGCCCCATGTTTTCGGATTCTGTCAACTGGGGGCTTATTTGACCTTATTTGGTTAGTTTCCGGAGGTATTGTAGGTGCGGGGGTTGTATTAGTCGGGAATGGAGGTTGTGGAACAGCCGTATTAGTTCGAATGTATTGGTTGAACCAATCATTCATCATGCTATAGAAAGCTTGTCTAGCTTCATCATTCGGGTTACTAGCATTAGGTTGAGAGTCCACCGACGCTGTCCCTTGTGCGGGAGCAGGTGCTACACTCTCAAGATCATCAGCTACTACTCGGTCGGGATCGGGATCCATTACTATAAATAAACACATTTGCAAATGTCAGAAATCACCACACTATCAAATAATCACATAAAATGGCATGTATAGCTAGACCCAACGCATTACGGTAGTCCTAGAATCGACTAAACTGTAGCTGTGATACCAATAAAATTGTAACACCCCGTACCCGAGACCGTTGCCGGAGTCAGACACGAGGGGTTCACAGACTAAATTCGCTTACTATCGCAGTCCATTTTAAAAATTTCCAGGCAGTTGGCTAACTGCGTCACTGTCACCTTAAAAATCATATCTTGAGTTTCACAACTCAAAAATAAGTTTCGTAATTTTTCCAGGAAACTAGACTCATATTCCCATCTACATATTTTTTTCTAGAATTTTTGGTCGGGCCAATTGGTACAGTTTATTAGTTAAATTCTCCCCTGTTACAGGGTGCGACTACACTGACCTTCATGCATTACGATTTGGATATCTCCCTGCACAGATCTTCAATACTGATGCCGTTTGTTTCTATAGAAACTAGACTCAGAGAGGAATCTATACATATATGGAATGACTCCTAATTATCTCTGGTTAATTTATAATGAATTTCCAAAGTCGGAACAGGGAATCCAGAAACCGTTCTGGCCCTGTCTCACGAGAACCTGAATATATCTTAACATACTGCCATATGATCGTTTCGTTACTTTCCTATGAAAATAGATTCATCAAGGTTCGCTTACATAATTTATTCACTATTTAATTCCATTCCTACTATTTTTAGTGATTTTTCACATCCACATCACTGCTGCTGCCAGCATCTGTTTTTTTAAGGTAAACTTTACCTATTTCATGATCCTCCATGGATCAACTAGAGTTTGTCATACATATTCCAAAAGTGATCAAGAATAACCCTTCCCATGGCTAACCGTTACCAACATTTCCATACCTCTCGACGGACAACATACAAAACGATTATAATGCTATGATCAAAGTATATTTAAGCCATTTTCGCATGGCTATCCAAATTTACACAAAACCGAAGGGTACATGACCAACAACAAAAGGGTAGTCCTATACATGCCATTTCAAAGTTCAACCAAAATTGTACCAAAAGGGGGCTTTGATAGTGTGGGAGACTTCGACTTCCAAAAATCCCGAGTCCGATAGCTGACGAGCCAAAATCTATAAAACAGAGAAACAAAGAAACGGAGTAAGCAATTTATGCTTAGTAAGTTTTGAGCAAGGGATTCCAGCACAACAAAAGTATAGCATTCATGTAGCTAAACAGATAATTTCATATGCACAAATTTTCAATATCATACTTACTTCACATTACCAACCCTTATATTCATACACAAAGATCAACTTAGCCAAAGGCCGGTAGCTCATTTATCAACTGAGCGAATACTTATTTGTAAGGGCTCAACTAATTCAAAGCACATACGAAACATGCCTCAATGTTGGGATGTTACAAGCGTATCAACTGAAATTTTTACAGTAAGATCGTTCATTCCCAAATCACGTACCTTCGGAATTTAACCGGATATAGCTACTCGTTCAAATGCCTTCGGGACATAGCCCGGTTATAGTAACTCGCACAAATGCCTTCGGGACTTAACCCGGATTTAGTAACTCGCACCAATGCCTTCGGGCTTAGCCCGGAATTAGTAACTCGCACAAATGCCTTCGGATCTTAGTCCGGATATGGTCACTTAGCACAAAGCCTTCGGGACTTAGCCCGGACATCATTCGAATAACCATGCACATTTAACAATAAATCATGACACATTCGTATTTCATTTTCATTAGCAAAACTCAAACACAAGACACTTATCACTCTTGCAATTTCGGCTCAATAGCCACACACAAAGAGCATGATTTTGATTTGCTTAAAACATGATCTAATCAAATCATAATTTAAGCTCTATTACTCAAGAACTTACCTCGGATGTTGTCGAACGGTTTCGACGGCTATTCGACCACTTTTTCCTTCCCTTTATCGGATTTAGTTCCCCTTTGCTCTTGAGCTTAATTCAAACAAATTTAACTCATTAAAGTCTCATTTTGCTAGCTTATGGCCGAATATGACAAGGAGTTTGATAGGTCATATGGCCACCTTTTAGCTCAAATACACAATGGTCATACGCATTTTTAATCACATCAAGCAATTTAATACAATTCATTCGAACATCAAAAGAGAAGCTCAAGGTACTTAGCCCATATATACATTAGACACTAGAGTCACATATGTACAAAATCACGAATCGAATTCAACATACTAGCTAATATTTCCCCTTAGCTGAATTTTCTAAGTCAAGCTAAAGCCATCAATAGGCTACCTATGGCTGAACATACACATAACTTATGTACTTATTCATGTGGCCGAACATACATGTCTATGTTGGGGCCGATTGCATCACAACACCATACCATTTCAATTTTTGGTCATGGTTAAACAAAGAACTTAATGTCTCACTCAAAAATGCTAAAAAGAAGATTCAAGAATCATCAATCCACCATCACATGCACCATTACAAAGCTTCACTTTTAGCATGCAAATGATATCAACACCAATCCACCTTGGCCGAATATCATCTCCATGACATAGTAAAGATTTGAACCATGGGCTATTTAGAACTCAAGCTAACTACTAAAACATGCATGCATCTCATGGAACATCATCAAACATACCTTAGTCTATCAAACCACCATAGCCGATTTCCTCAAAGCTCTTTTTCCTTCTTTTTCTTTCTCCTATTCGGCCAAGAACAACATGAGAGCTTTTCTCTTCTTTTTTTTTTCTTTTTTTTGGTCATGCATGAGAATGATGAACACATTTTTTCTCTTTGTTTTCTTCCTTCAATTTCTTATTAGTTTATTGCCCATGCTTCTTATTTTATTCTTCCATTAACACAACATGTTTCATGACATGTTTTGCCCATGCTTCTTATTTTATTTTTCCATTAACACAACATGTTTCATGACATGTTTTGCCCATCATCCCTTGTCATGGCCGGCCACTAGTACTTAAATGGGGGGAAATTGACATGGAAGTCCACCCCTTTGATTACATGCACTATTAGGCCACTTGCATTTGCCTAGCACATTTCTAAATTTTCTCACATAAGTCCTATCAACTAAATTCACATGCAATTAACTAAATCGAAGCTTAAAACTTTCACACATTTATATTCACATATTTTAGGCAATAATTATCACATTCAAATAATTTGGTGACTCGGTCTAGCGGTCCCGAGACCGCTTTCCGACTAGGGTCACTTTAGGGCTGTCACAAAAACTTTGAAATTTGGATGTTGGTTTGAGCTTTCGGTTGTGGTTGTCAAGGGAGGAGATGAGATTTTGTTTGTCTTGAACAATCGTTTGGTATATAAATGTTAAATGGGAGCAAATGCTGTTTGGGTGATTGAAATAAATAATTAGAGGTTTAATTATCAAAAGGTTCGGCTATGTATATGATTTTTAAGGTATAATTTTAAATAATATAAGTAATGTTATGCATAGGTTCATAGGTTTCGGCTTGATATTATCTTTATAAGTATAATTAATTCATTTTGATAATAAAGTATGAGGTGATAGGTAAAATTATTATGGTGGCTTAGGTTTAATGACATTCGGCTATGGATTATAAGTGTTAGATAATTCGGCATAGGAGTATAAGTGTTCATTTCTTTGTATTTGAAGTCTTGAAAAATAGGTAGTGGTTAATTAAAGTGATGAAGGCTAAATCTTTAAGTTTGGTTAAATTAGGCATTCGGCATTTCTTATGACATTAGATATAAGTGTATGAAAGGTTAAGTTTAAGTAGTTGGTGCGTTAAAATGTTGATGATTTGGGTGCTACCTATGGTTGATTTAGGTACGGTCTTTGCATGAGTAAAAATATACTTAAGGAGATCGTTATTATATTTTACTAAAGTATCACTATATGCATTTATATTAAGGAATATTCAGCTATGTTATATATATATATATTGAAATGATTATAATGGATAATATGTAAGAGTAGTTTCGGTTTGTCAAATATGCGGTATGTGTATGGCAAATTGTATAACTATGATGCATTGAAGTTACCCTATATGATCGAGTAGATAATTAGATTACTAGTAGTATATATATATGTAATTTTTTTATTCATGGTAACTTGGCATGTGGATTGGGTATATGTTAGTCAATATATGCATTGGAGGTGATGTGTTAAAATAATTAGGTATACGGTATGGTTTCATTATTGAGTATAAGGGTTAAGTGCTTTAAATTGCCTTTGATGTTCGAAATGATTAAACAAATTTATTGGTTTAAATTAAGCTCAAGAGCAAAGAGGAGCTAGATCCGATAAGGGAAAGGAGAAAGCAGTCGAATAGCCTATTCACAACTATTCAAAATTTTCAGTTGTAAGTCTTTGAGTAATGGAACTTAGCTTATGATTTGATAAAATCATGATATATAAGCATAATATATAAATTGTCACCTAATGTATCTACTTGAATTAAGTAGTGAGATAAGAAATTTGTACATATGACTTGTATCCGAATGGTTATAGAAATCATGTCTGTTAGTGAAACGAAATCGGGTTCTTTGCATGTGACTATTGAGCCGAAAGTGAAATTATTGAGAAGCATGTTGTGCTTGAGTTCTAGTAAGGTAAATGAAATGCTAATGTATTATGATATATATATGTGATCGATAATTGAGGATTTTAACCGGGCTAAGACTCGCAGGCCTTGTGTGAGATATATATCCGGGCTAATTCCCGAAGGCATTCGTGCTGGTGTTATATCCGGGCTAAGTCCCGAAGGCATTCATGCTGGTGTTATATCAGGGCTAAGTCCCGAAGGCATTCGTGCTGGTGTTATATCCAAGCTAAGTCCCGAAGGCATTCGTGCTGGTGTTATACCCGGGCTGAGTCCCGAAGGCATTCGTGCTGGTGTTATATCCGGGCTAAGTCCTGAAGGCTTTGTGCTGGTATTACATCCGGGCTTAAAGTCCCGCATGCTTTGTGGTGGTGATTGGATTTGGGTTTTAAACCTAGCAGACTTAATGCCGATGATTGGAGTAAGATTTTGATTTCGAATGTTCGTAGTAAACTACCTGTGACAGCCCTAAAATGACCCTAGTCGGAAAGCAGTTTCGGGACCGCTAAACCGAGTCACCAAATTATTTGAATGTGATATTTATTGTCTAAAATATGTGATTATGAAGGTGTGAAAGTTTTAGGCTTCGATTTAGTAAATTGCATGTGAATTTAGTCAAAAGGACTTATGGGTGACATTTTTGAAATGTGATAGGCTAATCTACAAGGACCTAATAGTGCATGTAATCAAAAGGGAGGACTTGCATGTCAATTTTCCCCCCCTAATATGTAGTGGCCGGCCATGACCATGGGTGGACAAGATGTTATGGCTAAAAACATGTCATAGACATGTTGTGTTGGTGCATCATGGGAGGAAACAATAAAATAAAGTTAGTAATAAAATAAATGGAGTTGCATGTCAAATATCCATTTTCTAAGGTTAGTGGCCGGCCATGCTTTGAATGGAATTTTTTTTTTGTAAAATAAAGCTTAGTGGAATGTTATTATAATGGTGAATTAAATAATAAAAGAATTTGGTGAAAAGAACAAGGTAGCTCTTTTGTGTTCTTTTAGCCAAAAATCAAATAAGAGAGGGGAGAAAACAAGAACTCATCTTTGTTTCTTCAGCTAGCCGAATTTCATAAAAAGAAGAAGAGTGAAGGATGGTTTTGGGGACCATTCGGTCAATTGGAGGCAAATTTGAAGGTAATTTGACGTGGTTTTGTAAATTGTTGATGAATTTGTGTTTCTCCTTTTTTCTAGCGAAACCCACTTGATAAATTTAATTTTTATGAGGCATTTTAGATTTGGCCTTAGTGAAAATGAGTGAGGAAATTTGAGTTGAGGATAGAAGATAGTAAACGAATGTTCAATGGATAATTTGATACCGAAATTCATATGTTTATGAGCTTGTTTTTGAAAAGTATGTTACATGTGAGTGATTAGTTCATGAAGGGATTTTCGGTTATGTTGTTTTGTATGAGTAATGGATTGTTGAGTTCACGCTATTATGAATAAAATTGATTAAGAGAGGCTTGAGATAATTAAATATGCATGTTGGTGGTAAGATGAGCATTCGGTTTTTATCATGGAAGCATAGGAAGCTTGTTAAAGTTGAATTTTAGAAAAGTTAAATGTGTGTGTGCTTGTGCTAGTGCCGAATGTGCCTAGGGTGATTTAGCATTGAGTTTGGTGTTATATGAATTGAGTTTTATGGTTTTGGATTTTTAAGTGTTGTTAAATACTTTGAATAATATATATAAGTGGCTTTGATATGTGAAACTCGGCCGAGTGGTTATAAGCATGATTTTAGAAATTCAATGATATTCGGCCGATTTGAATAATTCATGGCACCCCAAGCAAATTAGTTTTAGATGTTAATAAATATTGAAATTATTTAAAAGCATATTACCGAATGTGATTTTAGTTAATGATTCGGTTATGAGTGCTGATTTGTTTTATAATTAGCCGAATGTGTATATGTATACTATGAGGTGGTTTAGCTTAAAGAAAATTAAGGTGCTCGGAAGGTGATTGTCATGGATAGTTTAAGTAATGAAATTTAATTTCTGTTATGTAAAGTGATGACATTGCTGTTTGCAAATTTGAAGTTAAAAATTGTTGATTGAGCATCAAGAGCTTATGGAAACAAAGTCGGATCGTGGAAAAAGGGAAATTGGTCGAATAGTCGGAATTGACGTACATTAGCGATCGAGGTAAGTTTTAAGTATTAAAGCCTATAATGTGATTGAGTATGATATGTTAAGCACATATTAAAAGAATCATAACTCTATTGTAAATTTTTATGCATATAGCCTAATGGCTATTATGAAGTATAGGTAAGTTATTGATATGATATGTTACCAAATGGATATGATATTATGAAGTGCTAAAAGGATATGTCAGAAGAGTAAATTTGTGATAAACCTGCTTAGGACAGCAGCAGTAACATGAATTTAGAAAATCACCATAAATTGTTGGAGTTGAATTAGAGGCTGAATAAATTATGAAATTAAAGCTTAATGAGTCTAGTTTCTTATAAAAGAAACCGTGTAAGAAAATTAATTTCTGATAATGAGGTATTTAAAGTTGTGTGAGACAGTGCAGAATGACACTGTAATCCTCTGTTCTGTTTTTAGAAAATCATTATAAATTGTACAAAAATTTTTAAAATACAAAATTTATATTCTAGATTCCTTAGTGAGTCTAGTTTCAAATGAAATAAACAAGAACATATTTTGAATTTTGTACAATGAGAAATTTGATTTGTAGTGAAGAGTGGGCAGAATAGTCAAACAGTGAAATAGGGGAAACTTTAAGAAAAATCTGGTATTGATTGGCGAAACCAAAAATTCTGAAAATTTTATGGATAAAATATATATGAGTCTATTTTCAGGGAAAATTAACGGCACTTCATTTGAAGTTTCGTAGCTCCATTTACGAATAATTTAGTGACTATTGCTCAGGAAAAACAGCTCGTAGTGAATATGTGATTTTGTTGTAAACATGGATAAAACTGTTTTAGTGGCTCATAAGCTATTGATTAAACCCATACGTGAATTCTAAATCGTGATATTGTAAAACGATATATGAGTATTCGAATATGAAACGATAGTATGGCGTGAAATTGAATTATTCATTGGAAAATGATTGATGTAGATTCGGCCAAGATAAAGTGTATATATGTGATAAGGCCTAATAGCCAATGTGATGAATGTGAAAGTGTATATATATGTGATAAGGCCTAATGGCCGATGTGATGAATGTGAAAGTGTATATATGTGATAAGGCCTAATAGCCGATGTGATGAATGTGAAAGTATGTGATAAGGCCGAATGGCCAATGTGATGAATGTGAAAGTGTATATATATGTGATAAGGCCTAATGGCCGATGTGATGAATGTGAAAGTGTATATATGTGATAAGCCTAATAGCCGATGTGATGAATGTGAAAGTATGTGATAAGGCCGAATGGCCAATGTGATGAATGTGAAAGTGTATATATATGTGATAAGGCCTAATGGCCGATGTGATGAATGTGAAAGTGTATATATGTGATAAGGCCTAATAGCCGATGTGATGAATGTGAAAGTGTATATATGTGATAAGGCCTAATGGCCGATGTGATGAATGAGAAAGTGTATATATGTGATAAGGCCTAATGGCCGATGTGATGAATGTGAAAGTGTATATATGTGACAGGGCCGAGTGGCCAACGTGATGGATGTGAAAGTGTATAAATGTGATAAGTCCCGAAGGGCATTTGTGTCAGTACTATATCCGGGTTAAAACCCCGCAGGCTTTATGCGAGAATATTATCACTAATTAATGTCCGTAAAGCTTCGTGCTCGTACTATATCCGAGCTCTAAAGACCCGATGACTACGTGTGGAGATTTTGTCCGGGTAAGACCCGATAACTTCGTGTAGAGATTTCGTCTGAGCTAAAGGTCTTACCGATAATCCGAGTAGAGGTTAAAGCTATAAGACTTCGTAATAAGAATTGCTTATAAATATATTCAATGCGAAAGGTTAAACAGGTATGTACTCCAAGTTTATATGTGAGCTTGATTTGCACTAAATCATAAGGTAGTTATGTGATGCATACGAGAGCAATCTATGAGACTATTCCTATGATTATGTGACATCGGATCAGTGTGAGAGGTTATGTGAAATCATACGATATATCTATGTCACATGAGCTCACTTTTATGTGAAAGTTTATCTGCCTATTGTATATGATGAGATGTGCATATTCGGTAAAGGGATGGTATGCCCGAAGGAATAGTGAAATAAAAATACGAACAACTATGTTATAATTTGATTGTTATCTTTTGACACTGCTTAAAACTTACTAAGCATTGTAATGCTTACTCCGTTTACTCTGTTTCCTCTGTTTTATAGATCTCATTTGGAAGCTACAGGCTCGGGGATCATCAGCAACTAGTCACACTATCACTATCCATTGTTTGGTACTGCTACGTTTTGGATTATCTTATGGCATGTATAGAATAGACTAGTGGCGGAAGAATATTTTTGGTTAATGTATATAAGCCATGCGAAAATGGCATCTTTTGAATGTTTACTTAGAGAAGTTTAAATTTTATCCCTGGCTGTGCTTAGTACTTATTTAAATGAATGATCTTTATTTCAAGAAAAAGTTCAAAATTTTACTGTTCTGACATGAGTTACAAGTCCGGTAATGCCCCTTACCTATTCCGGCGACGGTTACGGGATAGGGGTGTTACACTACCATTGAATATGTTCAATACATTAAGTTGGTCAGGTATGTATTATATACTTTTATATGTTAGATTGATCAGAATAGAATCATGAATGCGAAATGAGAAGTATATGTGAAAATCTCATATGTGTATGTGTGTATTCGGTTATGGTGAAAGGTTATATGAGATTGATTTGGTGATATACATGTTAAATAATATGGATGCAAAGAATGGGTAATAAATCTGCTTGAGACAGCAGCAGTAATGTGATTTCAGAAAATCACCTTAAATTGTGGGAGTTGAGTTAGAGGCTGAATAAATTATGTTATGAAATCTTAATGAGTCTAGTTTCTTATAAAAGAAACCGTGTAAGCAAAAGAATTGCCAATAATGAGATAATTGAAGTGGCGTGGAATAGAGTCAAAATGAATTCGAGGTCCCCTGTTCTGTTTTCAGAAAATCATTATAAATGGTACAAAAATGGTTATAAGATAAAATTTATATTCTTAGACTCCTTAATGAGTCTAGTTTCAAATGAAATAAACAATAACATATTTCGAATTCTGTAAAATGAGAAAATTGATTCGTAGTGAAGAGTGGTCAGAATAGTCAAACAGTGAAACAAGGAAACTTCAATAAAAATCTGGTATTGATTGGTCACACCAAAAATTCTGAAAATTTTATAGATGGAAGATATATGAGTTTTCAAGGAAATTTTATAGAACTTGATTTGGAGTTTTTTATCTCCAGTTCTAAATAATTTAGTGACTATTGCTCAGGAAGATAGCTTGTAGTGAATTTGTGATTTTGTTGCAAACATGGTTAAAACTTGTTAATGAGATGCTTTTCGAGTTCTTACGATCTTATTTGTGATTTAAATATTTGGTTTTAATTGATTTCAGATTCAAGTGAGGTGAATTTGCTAAATATGCATTACGTTCATGGATACTTGGCCAAAATGGCAATTATCTAGGAATGATTTCTTGAAAATTTTAAATAATCGATCTATAAGTAAATTAATTGTTTGCATTGCTTAAAACTTATTAAGCATTGAAGCTTACTCTGTGTTCTCTTTTCCATTTCTTATAGGTTTATACTTTAGCTCGAGTTGGAAGGGCCGGAGATATCATCACACTATCGAGTCATTATGTGAGTTGAGAAGATTGTATATCATCATGGTTTAAGGCATGTATAGGATAGACTATAGGTAGAATGATATATCGACTTTGTATACATTATAGCCATGCGAAGATGGCTTGCTCATTTTGTTTAGAGAAGCCTTATAATTGAACTAATGTGGTGAAATGTTTTAGTTATAACTCGACAGTAGTTAATTTGTTATTAGATATTCGGTTATGCTTTGATAGTGAGTCATTTTGGAAATTTATAAGAGCTCTTATGGAAAATCAATGAGACATGTTTGCATTGTTGATTATTTATGTCTGGTAAGTATCTTTGACCTTATAGAAGTTTTGTTCAGTCAAGTAAAACCTCTTAACCTTATTCTGGCAACGGATACGGGTTTGGAGTGTTAATTTAGTGGTATCAGAGCTGTGATTTAGTCGGTTCTCGGACTAACATAGCAAGTGTAAGAGTCTAGCTATACATGCCGTAAGTAAAGTGTGATAGTGTGAGGTCTCTCGGCTCTTATAAATTGTTTTACTCAAGTAATGATGTGTTCCAACCGAGTTATTATTAATTGATCGGAAATTGATATTGAACTGATTGTAATATATATGTGATATGATGGAATTAAAAAGGTATGAAAAGAATTTTATGATATGTGTGCATCAGTGTAAAGAGATGTATGAGATCGTATAAAGTAAATGGAAATGAAAGTTTGAATCGTGATAAATTCACTTATGTTTTGTTAATACTCATATGAAATAAAGTTGCATGTGAAACTGAGGTATGTGAAAATGTGTTTGTAACAAGATGAAAAGTTGAAATGTTTGAATGAAATGTTTGAATCAAGGTGTGTAATACTATGATGATGAGTGATGAATTTATCTGTGTATTCGAATATTCCCTTTCGAGGCTTAACGACCTCACCCCCTTACCAGTGTTATGATTATAAGGTTTCAATGGAACGAAATAGAACGAGTTTGCAAAGAAAGATTAAAGAGTTAAATAGTGAGATAATGATAAAGTAAGCAAAGTTCAGAACATTTGGCAATGAATTAAGGCTGGAGGGACTTGTACAATGTCCCGAAGGTTCTTCAGATTGAATATTGTCATTAGTAAAGAAAGTTGGTCTGGTAATTTAATTCAATCAGATATGATGTCTAAGTATGTATCTGTTGGGAATTCTTCCTGAGTGGGTTTCATTAGTGAATGAAATAGAGTGGAATTCGAAATGATGAATGAATAGTAAGAGCGTCTGAATTGGATAATTACAGTTAAGTGAACTTTGATGATTTCTTTTTGATCTGTATATTTCTTATTCTCAGAGACACATGTGTGATTGTTCCTTTTTCTGATGAAAATGCTATAAAGTGAGAATGTTATCTGACTCCGATGTTTAATAAAAGTATTGCCATTTTGATTGGTTTATAATCGGTCGTATTCCTCTGTTTGAGAATTCATTGTAGTATGATCGGAATGAATTCGGGGATAAATTCATATGAGGTTATTCTTCTGTTTCTATTGATTGGCATTCCATCTTATAAAAATGTTAAAGAATGTGTTATTTCTGTTATAGAGGAAATTTCAAGGTTATTAATTATAGTCTTCTTCTGGTATTCTCTGATGAGTTATTTTGATATTTATTTCTATGTTCTGGGAGATTCTATTCTAGGATTTCTGATACGACATTGTATTTTGGATTTCTGTATTATGGTTTTCTCTTCATTTTTCTTATATGAATAATCAGATATGGCTCAGTTCTAAAGTGTATATATATTATCTAAAACAATTATGTTTATAATGATTATATATTTGGATTTCTCTGATTCTTATGAAAGGAATGGCCATAAATAAGAGTCTGAATGATAGAGAATTCAGCTTTGACCTATGGATTGGTTTTCACTTATATATCAGTGAGTTAAAGATTGAGTGTTATGTTCTTTCGAGTTATGCAGTGATAATAAATTTTGATTAGTTATCTGAAGAAATCTAATAGAATGTATATTTGAAGAGTTACGACATGCACAAAGAAAAGTAGTCTTGAAAAGTTATTATTTGTTAGACAAGACTGATTCAGTTGTGTGGTTTAACTCGGATTATAAGTATGATTGAATTTGTTAAAGATTCAGAGACAAATGTTAAAGTTATTATAAAAAGAACTGTTCGGCTGATAATTAGAGATGATTGTGGTTGTGTCAGTGTTGCATATTTGACAGTTTCGAGAATTTGAGGGAAAAATTTGAATGTTTCTTGAACCAAGGAATAAAAGTATTGAACGTTAAGCAAGGTCTATTCTTCTAGTGAAATTGAGAAGTATAAAAGTATATTGAGATGTGATAGTTCAAAATTAGTTCAGAGTAACAGTTATTCGATTATGGATGTCTGGACATATGAAATTGCTGTTAATGTTATTATTATTCTTATATGGAATAAGTATTCAGATGGGTTAAAGGATTTTTATATGAGCTCCGACTGTGAAATGTTTGTTTATTTGAGTTAAAATAAATAATACAGATATATGGATCAGGTGTATAAGTGACTGTGTATTGTAGCGTATTTCAGAACTATATTCAGATGACAAGTTGCTATCTGTCAGAGTTGAAATTTTGTGTATATGGAATAAAAGCAATAAATGATGTTATAGAAGTGGTTATGAGACAGAATTGTTATCCAAACCTAATAAAAAAAATTTATTTGTCTTCTGAAAAAGAAATGTCATTGGGTCATGATCGATCTTTTAACAAGGAAGAATCTGTGTCTTCAATTTAGTATGTACAAAATTCCGATGGACAAAGTTGTTAAGATATTCATAATATAGTCTCCCAATGCGATCTGTCAGTGTGAATTAAAGTTTAAAGATTGTTGGTAAAAAGAGATCCATGTGATGAATGGAAATTTGTGATTCCAAAATTTTTTGAAAAGGTTTTCAGAATGGAAACTATTTTTGTTGATAAGATTTTCGGGGACGAAAATCCCTAAGGGGGGAAGAGTTGTAATAGCCCTAATTTGACCCTTGTCGAAAAGTGGTTTCGGGACCACAAAATCGAGTCGTGAAAATAATTAACCGTTATATTCGATGCTTATTATATGTGAACGTGCATGTGTGAAAATTTCATACTGTAATTTTGTTAATTGTATGTGAAATTATTAAATAGGACTTATGTGAGAAAAATTTGAAATGTGATAGATAAATTTATACGTGGTTTATTAATGCATGTTTTAAAGAGTTTGGACTTGCATGTCAAATGTCCCTTTTTGTTTATAGTGGCCGGCCATGTTGATGTTTATGACAATATATATGTATTATTTATTAGTTTTAAGGCAACTAAATGGCTTTATAATTTTTATAATATTAATGAATAAAGAAATAAGTAAAAATTTGGGTGAAGAAAACAAAGCTTTATCTTTGTCTTCTTGGCCGAATTGAAAGAAGGAAATGGGGCAAAAACATTCGGTCACTTGAAGCTTGAAGAAGGTTAGTAAATTATGTTAGCTTTTGAAATTTTAAGCTTAGTTTAAGTTAATTAACTAGTTTCATATTTAGCCCAATTGAAAACTTTGAAATTTGGATGTTGGTTTAAGCTTTCGGTTGTGGTTGTCAAGGGAGGAGATGAGATTTTGTTTGTCTTGAACAATCGTTTGGTATATAAATGTTAAATGGGAGCAAATGCCATTTGGGTGATTGAAATAAATAATTAGAGGTTTAATTATGAAAAGGTTCGGCTATGTATATGATTTTTAAGGTATAATTTTGAATAATATAAGTAATGTTATGCATAGGTTCATAGGTTTCGGCTTGATATTATCTTTATAAGTATAATTAATTCATTTTGATAATAAAGTATGAGGTGATAGGTAAAATTATTATGTTGCCTTAGGTTTAATGACATTCGGCTATGGATTATAAGTGTTAGCTAATTCGGCATAAGAGTATAAGTGTTCATTTCTTTGTATTTGAAGTCTTGAAAAATAGGTAGTGGTTAATTAAAGTGATGAAGGCTAAATCTTTAAGTTTGGTTAAATTAGGCATTCGGCATTTCTTATGACATTAGATATAAGTGTATGAAAGGTTAAGTTTAAGTAGTTGGTGCGTTAAAATGTTGATGATTTGGGTGCTACCTATGGTTGATTAAGGTACGGTCTTTGCATGAGTAAAAATATACTTATGGAGATGGTTATTATATTTTACTAAAGTATCACTATATGCATTTAAATTAAGGAATATTCAGCTATGTTATATATATTGAAATGAGTATAATGGATAATATGTAAGAGTAGTTTCGGTTTGTCAAATATGCGGTATGTGTATGGCAAATTGTATAACTATGATGCATTGAAGTTACCCTATATGATCGAGTAGATAATTAGATTACTAGTAGTATATATATGTAATTTTTTTATTCATGGTAACTTGGCATGTGGATTGGGTATATGTTAGTCAATATATGCATTGGAGGTGATGTGTTAAAATAATTAGGTATACGGTTTGGTTTCATTATTGAGTATAAAGGTTAAGTGCTTTAAATTGCCTTTGATGTTCAAAATGATTAAACAAATTTATTGGTTTAAATTAAACTCAAGAGCAAAGAGGAGCTAGATCCGATAAGGGAAAGGAGAAAGCAGTCGAATAGCTTATTCACAACTATTCAAAATTTTCCGAGGTAAGTCTTTGAGTAATGGAACTTAGCTTATGATTTGATAAAATCATGATATATAAGCATAATATATAAATTGTCACCTAATGTATCTACTTGAATTAAGTAGTGAGATAAGTAATTTGTACATATGACTTGTATCCGAATGGTTATAGAAATCATGTTGGATAGTGAAACGAAATCGGGTTCTTTGCATGTGACTATTGAGCCGAAAATGAAATTATTGATAAGCATGTTGTGCTTGAGTTCTAGTAAGGTAAATGAAATGCTAATGTATTATGATAAATATATGTGAACGATAATTGAGGATTTTAACCGGGCTAAGACCTGCAGGCCTTATGTGAGATATATATCCGGGCTAATTCCCGAAGGCATTCGTACTGGTGTTATATCCGAGCTAAGTCCCGAAGGCGTTCGTGCTAGTGTTATATCCGGGCTACGTCCCGAATGCATTCGTGCTGGTGTTATATCCGGGCTAAGTCCTGAAGGCTTTGTGCTGGTATTACATCTGGGCTTAAAGTCCCGCATGCTTTGTGGTGGTGATTGGATTTGGGTTTTAAACCTAGCAGACTTAATGCCGATGATTGGAGTAAGATTTTGATTTCGAATGTTCGTAGTAAACTACCATTGAATATGTTCAATACATTAAGTTGGTTAGGTATGTATTATATACTTTTATATGTTAGATTGATCGGAATTGAATCATGAATGCGAAATGAGAAGTATATGTGAAAATCTCATTTGTGTATGTGTGTATTCGGTTATGGTGAAAGGTTAAATGAGATTGATTTGGTGATATACATGTTAAATAATATGAATGCAAAGAATGGGTAATAAATCTGCTTGAGACAGCAGCAGTAACGTGATTTCAAAAAATCACCTTAAATTGTAGGAGTTGAGTTAGAGGCTGAATAAATTATGTTATGAAATCTTAATGAGTCTAGTTTCTTATAAAAGAAACTATGTAAGCAAAAGAATTGCCAATAATGAGATAATTGAAGTGGCGTGGAATAGAGTTAAAATGAATTCGAGGTCCCCTGTTCTGTTTTCAGAAAATCATTATAAATGGTACAAAAATGGTTATAAGATAAAATTTATATTCTTAGACTCCTTAATGAGTCTACTTTCAAATGAAATAAACAATAACATATTTCAAATTCTGTATAATGAGAAAATTGATTCGTAGTGAAGAGGTGTCAGAATAGTCAAACAGTGAAACAGGAGAAACTTCAATAAAAATCTGGTATTGATTGGTCACACCAAAAATTCTGAAAATTTTATAGATGGAAGATATTTGAGTCTATTTTCAGGGAAATTTTACATCACTTTATTTGGAGTTTCTTATCTCCAGTTCTAAATAATTTAGTGACTATTGCTCAGGAAGACAGCTTGTAGTGAATTTGTGATTTTGTTGCAAACATGGTTAAAACTTGTTAATGAGATGCTTTTCGAGTTCTTAAGATCTTATTTGTGATTTAAATATTTGGTTTTAATTGAGTTCAGATTCAAGTGAGGTGAATTTGCTAAATATGCATTACGGTCATGGATACTTGGCCAAAATGACAATTATCTAGGAATGATTTCTTGAAAATTTGAAATAATAGATCTATAAGTAAATTAATTGTTTGCATTGCTTAAAACTTACTAAGCATTGAAGCTTACTCCGTGTTCTCTTTTCCATTTCTTATAGGTTTATACTTTAGCTCAAGTTGGAAGGGTCGGAGATATCATCACACTATCGAGTCATTATGTGAGTTGAGAAGATTGTATATCATCATGGTTTAAGGCATGTATAGGATAGACTATAGGTAGAATGATATTTTGACTTTGTATACATTATAGCCATGCGAAGATGGCTTGCCCATTTTGTTTAAAGAAGCCTTATAATTGAACTAATGTGGTGAAATGTTTTAGTTATAACTTGACAGTAGTTAATTTGTTATTAGATATTCGGTTATGCTTTGATAGTGAGTCATTTTGGAAATTTATAAGAGCTCTTATGGAAAATCAATGAGACATGTTTGCATTGTTGATTATTTATGTCTGGTAAGTATCTTTGACCTTATAGAAGTTTTGTTCAGTCAGGTAATACCTCTTAACCTTATTCCGGCAACGGATACGGGTTTGGAGTGTTACAAAATCACTCATGAAACAAAATATTTTAACTAAAAAAATGGATGGAGCAAACAAGCACCTTCTTAGCAATTTAGCCTTAAATTTTAGTGGAATGTCCTGAAAATATGTACAAAAAAATACTCATATCTGAACTCATTTTTCTAGTAAAAAATATAATGGAGCAAACAAAATATTACTGACCTACTAAACAGATTCAAACATTGGAGTATTCATATTATTTTACCATGACTAAAATTATACACCATTACTATACTGAATTTAAGTCAAGAAGTCCTAAATTTATTTAAAAAATTCTACTATAGCCTAATTGGATTTATATTTCAATTATTCTACTTTTAGAAAGTCATTTTCAACAACTGTGCTATTCATGGTGCTACCGTAGAGAATACTTTATTTCAGGATGGTGGTGGTGCAAATACATTCCGTGCTTTTAACCCAACTCAAGCCGAAGAAACTTATTCAATGGTCACCGCTAACCGCTTTTGGTCCCAAATCTTTGGGGTTGCTTTTTCCAATAAACGTTGGTTACATTTCTTTATGTTATTTGTACCAGTAACTGGTTTATGGATGAGTGCTCTTGGAGTAGTCGGTCTGGCTCTGAACCTACGTGCTTATGACTTCGTTTCCCAGGAAATCCGTGCAGCAAAAGATCCTGAATTTGAGACTTTCTACACCAAAAATATTCTTTTAAATGAAGGTATTCGTGCTTGGATGGCGGCTCAAGATCAGCCTCATGAAAACCTTATATTCCCTGAGGAGGTTCTACCCCATAGAAAGAGTACCCTGCTGCATCTGAACTTCAAACGGGTTTGGCCTTAACCATGTTAATGTTAAACATACCTAAAAAACTATCACAATATTTTCTAAGTTTACCAAGAAGAGTTATTATCCTCATTGAACATCATTGATAACCATATCCTCACATAAGTAGATATTTAAATGGCAATTGAATGTTATGGCAAAAGGACTGTATGAGTAATTAACAATGCAGTCTATATGTGCAGTACACCTCCAAACCTAAGGGATGCATTGTCCTCAATGCATGAACACGAACAAATTAAATGAATACAAGCTATATGAATGCATGAAACATAGAAAATCCAAAATGAATGAAAATGAAAAATATAAAAATCAAAGCTTGGAAGGGAAGAACGTTACTTTATTTGGATTGTGTGGATTTCCTTACAGCTCTCTTTTAACATTACGGCCTATCCTAGTCATCACTATCATCTTGAACGGTTTTACTAGTAGCCTTGTTGAATCTTTTTCTCTTAAGCTGGTTGATGGGCACCTCTTCCTTATCATCATCGATATCTGACTTTGTGATTTCATCAATCAGTTGACGAATTGCACGTTCCTAGGCAGACATAGAGGCCTTGTATCGTGGTGCAAGTGTAGTAGTCTGAGTGGTATCCATTCCATCATCATTAGATTCAATGTGGACATATTCTATCCCGGCTTCATCTCTCTCGGATCTTGGTTATGCATGGGGGAAATAGTAAGTTCTTTATCTTTTGCTTCAAGATTCAATATCAGTTCCTTAGGAAAAATAGGAAATGGTGGCATTGGGCTCGAGAAGTTCTTTTTCAGGGATTTACGAATGGAAATATCATGTTGATAGACATATCCCTAAAAGATGGCCATTTTTTCTTATGCTTTGCCAAAGTCACTGACAAGTATTTTCTTATTTCTTTCTAACTCACAAAATTGTTATTTCAACCCCTCTACAACTTCAAGCATTCGCCGCTTAAAATCAATGTAAGAAGTCAAGGGGACAACAAAAGTAGTCCTAGGAGGAGAAAATGGAAGTGTGCCAATTTTCCTTGGCATTTCGTCGCTAGCCAGTTTATGCACGATGTGCGTAGTAATGGCCCTTTTGTTCGTAAGGTGGTCTTCATTTGGTGATAGGGGAACCTTGACTCTTTGGTGGAGTGCAGTGATCAGGGAGGGGAAATTTAAGGTGCCAGCATTCTTTTGGGCACAACGATGAATCTCCCGAGAGATAATGTTTCCAACATTAATATTTCAACCCACTATTATGGAATGGAGAAGCAATAATCAATCCTTGGAGATTGTAGCATTATGTGTAAATGGAATGAGACAGGTTTTCAAGAAATGATACCAAATCTTACATTGAGGCTTCTATGATACTCTGTCGATAGTGTAATAGTCATTTCTTGAGATTGACCACTGTGTACCTTCCACACAAACATCAGTGAGAACCTAGGTTAAGCGCTCTGGGGACATTGTCTTCATAAAGTTAGCATGCTCGTCAGGACCTTCAAATAGTCCATATTGGGCATTTATGGAGTCCTCATCAAATAAAACTGATATGCCACACACGGAGATAAATACATTGTCAGGAGAAGTAATGCAGGCATAAAACTCTTTTACTACATTTGGGAAGACATCATAAGGATGGAGACAGAAAATTTCCCATCCATGTTTTTCGACAACTGAGGAGATAACCTTCGTATACCCCAGGAAGGGAGCATCTTGAAAACGAAAACCTTTTTCCATGCAGAATGACTGTTGGAAATATTTTTATGGTATTTCTCTTCAGCAAGTTTACTGAAGAAGGTGCGTGGAGTGGCAGAGGTTAAAACAAAAGTTGTTTGGGAAGCCATTAAAGAAAATACAGAAAGCTTGAAAAAGAAAAAGGCTAGACTTTATTGTGTTTATGGAGGAAATAAGGGGTAAATACAAAAATAAAGCGGGATGAAAATGTGGGAAGAAACTGAATCGGCTAGGTTAAAACGTGGGAGAGAAGAAATTGTGATGTGTGTGATAAGACTGGCCTTAACCATGGGCTAACAAGGTAAAACAATTTACATTTAGTGGGAAAAGAAAATGAAATTAGTACAAATTTGTGAGAATTAAAATAATTTAGGCTAATGGCTTCAATTTGTACGTATTCTGGCCCAAAGAGAAACCTGTAACAAGACAAAATAAATAGTTAAATAAATTTATTGGGTAATAAATAAGAAAAAGTAAAAATAAAATAAACAAAGAAAATTTCTACAAAATAACAATTATTAAGTATTTCAAAGAGAAATAATTTTTTTCACGCATTATAGGAGCTCCAAAATAATGTTTCAGGCGTTGACCATTGACTCTGAAAGTGGATCCTGTTTTTCCATCTTTATCGTCGACAGCTCCATTAGGGTATATATTGAACAACCTATTTTCAGTGAAATCAAAATAGTGGTTTTGGGAAAATAAATTTGACATCAAAAAATTTATTTTATTATTATTTTAATGTCTGCAGCATGATAGTAGCATCGTATAAAATTTTCGTGAAGAAATTTTATCATTTGCATGCTTAATTTGATAAAAAAAACTAAATCGTATAAAGTGTAAAACTTGTGTTCTACTAGGAGAAGGTGTCAATTTGTTATGAATTGGAAACATGAGTGGCCTTAAATGGTAATTAGACCATCAATATAATTAGTGGACAAAGTTGGACATTATTTTTGTACTTTTAAATGTATATAAGTAAGGTTAAATTAGTAATTAATAAAATAACTTAAAAAATATATAATAAAATGAATAAAAGAAAGATACCATATTTCTTCTTCTTCTCCAACCGAAATTAGAAACAAGGGAAGTCATTAAAGACTTTCTAAGTTTTGGCCATAATTGTTTTGTGCATGTAAGTGTAATTTTGCTATGTTATTAATGATTTCTATGTTTTTGGAGTCGTTGTAGCTTAATTTAGCTAGCTCGGGGACTAATCTACAAAACTGTTAAAAGCCTAGGATTTTACCATGAATGTGTGCTAGTTGTTTTTTTATGTTTGATGGATGAAAATAAATGTTCGATGATAGTTGAACAACTTTTTTAAAGGAATTTTTGATGAATTTGTCATTTAAGGATTTAATTGAAAAATAGAGAAATGTTTATGGTGAAAATATGAAATAAATGAAATGTAGGGCTTGTTAAGGGAATAGATGATATTCGGCCATAGTGGGTTGGTACTAAATTGCATGAATTTTCATTTTTATGAGCTAGGAACTATATTGAAATGAATTCAAAATAATAAGGGCAAAAGTGTAATTTTGCCAAAACATGATTTTTGGATTAAATTGAATAGAATGAATTTTGAATAAGTTAAATTTGATTATATAGATCAAGAAAAGCAACATATGGATTTAGATCAGGGAAAAGAAAAAGTATTGGATTAATCGATCGTATTTCTCTGTTTGTGTTTGAGGTAAGTTCGTTATTTTAAATAGCATTGAATTATGTTCAAATTAAATACTTTTATGTTATATATTAATGTTTCAACTCTACGGAAATATCGAATGAAGTTTTGATAACTTTTGGATCCTGTTTGAACCTTAGGAATATATAGGATACAAATGACATGTCACTAGGGATTACCGTGTTTCGAGTGCTGGTCTTGTACGTCCTACTGGTGGCTGAGTTTTCGACATATGTTGCTGTTACATGATAGCTTGTGTGAGTAGCACCGTTTAGCTACGTCCTGACCGACAGCTTGTGTGAGCAGACCTCTTAATGGCTTGAGAGAGAGCATTGATGAGATATGAGATAGTAGTGGTTTTGACCACATGTTGGAACATAATGTGCGAGATTCCTATGTATCCGAAATTATTCTAGTGGTTTAACGGGTATGAAAAAGGGAAGATTCATCAAATGCTTCAATAAGTGATGCTATGAAAGTATGAAAAGGTATGAGTTGATGATGTTTAAAAATATGCTTAGCCATATGGTTGAAAATATGAATGCTTATAAGTAGTATATGTAACACCCCTCACCTGTATTCAACGCCAGAATAGGGTTACGGATCATTACCGGACTTATTACACAAATAAACATATATTACACATACATTTTTCCATTTCCATACAAATATCATTCATAAACAATCACAGTGTTCCTAATACGAGTCTACCAGGTGTTAAACATGCATTCGGGGTGATTTGGAACTAAACCAATAACTTATGAAATTTTTGGAAAACTTTGAAAAATTTTACAAAATACAAGGGACACACGCCCGCGTGGCCCAACCGTGTGTCTCACACGGCCAAAGACATGCCCGCGTCACAGGTTGTGTGGACATTCGAAATAGAAATACATGGCCGTCTCCCAGGCCGTGTCCCAGCCCATGTCCTACCCCGTGTATGTAACACCCCTAACCCATATCCGTCGTCGGATTAGAGTTACAAGGTATTACCAGTCAAAAACACAATTTCAAACGATCACGTATACACCCTTATATTAACTTTTAAAAATAAACAGTCGTTAATTAATTTCAATGGTCGATTTAATTGCTAATACCATAGAGCTGAATATACTTTTAATTCAAACTCATAATACATGCAGATATATAGAGTTCATTATACTTTAGTCGCTTGCTGGAACCATACACAATTGGATTACACAAAATGTACTACTTATTATCATTTGATAAAAATCATAACAAATTCGACATTCATTTAATATTAAGTTAATCACTTATCACCACATAAAACACATAATTATTATAATTTATTATGGTACATACCATTATTCACCTAGTCATTCTTCCATGCATTAGCCAAGACAAGTTCGTTCTTAACTATTACTCACCCACAGTTCAAATCAATTAACTTCCAATTCTACATACTTCAAATGTTTAAATCATTATATATATTATATAATATAACATACCAACATTTAAAATGCTACAGTTGGATACAAACATACTATAACCACCTATGTTAATCACATTTAGCGAACTACAATATAATATAAATTAATGATTCCATATAACATACCCAACTTGTCACTATTGGATCAAAACATTAATTAGCTACCACAACCGAATTTAAACAGCTTAAACCCATCCAAAAACATGCATGCATAATTCAACTAGTTGACCGAAAATACTTATTAACTAAAGGAGATTATTTCTATAATTTTGAAACATTAACCAAACGTAGACATATACAGAACGTAAATGTTACATACTATGTATCAAATATATTAAGTCAAATTATCATATACAAAAATATTTATATAAGCAATGCTAAGTCACAAATAAATCATAACCTTCTTATTCAATTCCATCTTATAACTGAACATACCAATATATTATTGAAATTGTTTCAAACTAATTATGTATGTTTACCTATTCAAAACATTAACTGAATCAATTTAACATGCTATGAAAATGTATACACACAATGATCATTACACCATCCATTTCTAAATTTACCAACCATTATCAAACCATTACTAACACATATAGCGTCTATCATATGAATCATTCTTGCATAGCATATAGCATTTTGACCAAAAGTGAACTCAAACCACAATCCAAAACCACAACCAAAATTATCAAAACCAAGATCACAAAACGTTATAACTAAGCCAACATAAAATCAAACCTAAACCATAAAAAGCAAGCCATTTTTGCATGGCTAATATACAAACATATTCAAAATAATCAATCCCAAAGCCAGTCTATACATGCCATAATTTAAGATTAGGTTATAAGGTACCAAAACAGTAGATAGTGTGATGAACTTGATTGACAGTCCTCGAGCTTCTAGCTTGACTCCAAAATCTATAAAACAAAGTAACATAACACACAGAGTAAGCTATCATAGCTTAGTAAGCCATAAGCAAATAAACAATCTAGTAATATAACCAATTCATTTTAAATTTAACCGAATTATAACAGCATAAGTATGCTTAGTCTCAACCTACCAATTTCATACATGATATTTCCTTTTTATACAAAATTCCCACCTTGGCCGAATGCCTATATAACCAATATAAGCAATTCACATTTCACTTACAAGGCCAAGATATCATTAGACAATCAAATATACTTATAAACACCACTCAAGCATCATAATATATATCATCATGTACACATTACCTAAATGGCCGAATACACATGGTTACATCAATAAACATATCACGTATCATTTCGAAGACAATCACAATATATATACTTTATCAAGTTCGATTACAATTTTATAATTACACATTCCATATTTACCTCATAAGTCATTTGTATAAACATTAAATACTTACTCACCTTACCTTGAATAGGTAACAAGTTAATCCATACTTGGCATATAGCTTGTTTTACACATTCAAACATAGCTTATCTTTACCCGATGAACCATTCGGAATCGGATAAGACACTTGGATAATCACACAAATCGTACAATGCCAACGTCCCAGACGTGGTCTTATATGTAGCCACATATCGATGCCACTGTCCCAGACAGGGTCTTACTCGTAAACACATATCGAAATCCCATATTGATGCCATGGTCTTACTCGCACACATATATCGGAATCCTATGTCATGACATATGTATCCTAACTATTCCTAAGGTTCATACAAGACTTTCAGACGTCGTAACTCGGTTGAAAGGATTGCATGAACATAGTTAACATGCCTATACATTCGACATTAGCACATATAAATTCATATATTTCATACCAGCATATACACTTTACATTTAATTAAAATTAAGTACGTCTATTTGCTTATAAACTTTCCTCGGACAATGAAAAACCGGTACGGATTGACTAGTCGACAACTTTGGTTTTCCCCCGATCCAAATTTGATTTCTTTGGTTCTTGATCTAAACATATTCAAATTAAGCTCATTCAACATATTTTCATTCAATTTAGTCCAAAAACACATAAATGGGAAAATTACCATTTTACCCCTAACATTTACAATTTTTACAATTTAGTCCCTATTGCACAAAACACAAAATATTCAAAATTTCAAGATACCCATGTTTGGCCAAATATTCCTAGTGTTCATTCAAGCCCATACATTTCATTTATTTCACATTTTAGTCCCTCAAATTATTATTTTTGTAATTTAGTCCTAATTACTCAAAATCATCAAAAACTCCAATACAAAATATGTTAATCTAAAACATATCTTTCATATTTCATCATCAAACAACAAAAATCACAAACTATCAACAATGGCATAACTCAAAATATTCATCAAAATAAAAAATTAAAGCTTGGGTCTTGAAGATTACTAAGCAACGATCTCAAAAACGTAGAAATTATCAAAAACCGAACAAAAGCGAACCTTGATTGAGCTTTATATAGTGCCGAACCCTAGCTCTTTCTCTTTCTTTTTCTTTTGTTTATATTCGGTGCAAGAACAAAGAAAATAATATGATTATGGCTTATTTTATGATATATTATCATATATATTAACTTATTACTAATTTACCTAATTAACCTTAATGAAATAATAATAAAATCATATATCATATATCCATTACTGTCCAAACATCATGTTAATGGAATAATTTCAACATAAATAACCTAAATTAGAAAACCATTAGTAATTCGGCCATTATGCAAGTTACCACCTAATTTTTATTTTACACAATTAAGTCCTTTTATTTAATCAGGCACTCAAATGACAAAATTAAATCACGAAAATTTCAAAAATACAAATTCACACAAAATAAATACAGAAAATAATTATTAAATATTTTTCTAACTCAGATTCGTGGTCCCAAAACCACCATTCCGATTAAGGTCTAAATTGGGTTGTTATAGTGTAACCCTCTGACTTAGGTCACACGGCCAACCACATGACCGTGTGACCAGCCCGTGTGCCCTTTGAAATGGCCACACACGCCCATGTCCCAGACCGAGTGCTAGGCCGTGCCAAACCTACAGGGTATACTGACTTATGCCACACAACCAAGTCACACGCCCGTGTGCTAGGCCGTGTGAAGCATACTGACTTGGTTTTCAATTCAAGACCAGTGGACACACAGTCATGTAACCTAATCGTGTATCACACATGGCTGAAACACACGCCTGTGTCTCTGCCTGTGTGGACAAAAATAGGCTACTTACAAAGCCATCTTGCCACCAAAATTTGCATACACCTATACCAAACCAAATGGCACCAAACATGACATAAATAGGAATATATCCAACCTTAACCAAGCATAAATTATACCATTTTAATACCAACATATACAAAGTACACAAATGCCCCAATATGCCATTCAATTTCATACTAAACTTCACATTCATAATTCACCTAATGGTCACATTCAAACATGCATTATTTTGCCTAGATTTAATAGCATATCAATATTCAAAACTTAGCCATTTGATATCCATAATGCCTATTTATAACGACACATCACAAGATCAATTACACATATATATACATGAGCAAAACATGCCAAATACAAGCCAAATCACATGGCTAAAATCATAATACATCCATCATCATTTACAAGACAACTCAAAATATTAAATCCATTACTAAAATATATCAAAATGACCAAACTCCTATACATGCCATATAACCAAAACATAAAATCAAAAGTACCAAAGTGATAGCTTGATAGTGTGATGAGATCTTTGATGATTCTCGAATCCGAGCTAGCTTTGATTTCATTATAAAACACAAAAAAATAAACAATGTAAGCTATAAAGCTTAGTAAGCTTGTCTAATAATAAACTCATCTTACCATACAAACACAATTTAAACAATTAATCATATCAATATACAACTCAAATAAATACACAAACCTATCACATATTCAATCACAAGGTTTGTAGCATCCCGATTTCGGGGCTAGTAGGAATAGTGGTTTTGAGACTAGAAATTTGAGGTTATAAAAATTAGTTTAATATTATTTTGAGGTTTACGACATGATAAAATGATTGTGTAAAAGTTTTGTTAAGAAATTTTACCGTTTGAACGCTTAATTTGTGAAAAAGGACCAAATCGCATAAAATGCAAAAGTTGTGTTCCATTAGCTAAATGTGTTAAATATCTATAGAACATAAAATTTGAGGTTCTTAATGAGTAATTAGGCCATTATATATGTGTATGGCTGTACATGACGTGTAATAAATGAAAAGTTAAAAAGTCAAAAAAATTGAGTATAGGTTGGTATTTGATGACAAAAGCAAAAACTAATAAAATAAAAATAAAATGGTCATCTTCTTCTCCATCTTTTTCCACTGAAATTTTAAGGAGAAAAACCCCATGGAAGCTTGAAATTTTCAGCACAACAAACCCTCCACATGTAAGTCATTTGGTGATAGTTTTTGATTTTTTTTATGTTTTTGATATCCTTGAAGCATAAAATAGCAATTTCTACCATTATTTTGAGCTAAGGTTTATGTTAAAAATTTTACCCATGTGTGTCATGCATGTATTTTGATGATTAATGGAGGAATATGGAAGTTTCGTGTTAGATGAACATCATTTTCTAAGCTATTTTTCATGAAAACACCTAAAAGGAGTTGGCTGTAAAACTTGTAAAAATAGGTGTTAAAAATGTGATTTGATGAAAAATGTGGGTTGTTATACAAGGGAATATGAATCGGCTATGCTTGGGTAACAAAGAAATTTGCTGCATTTCATTTTACGATTCTAGAGGATAAATTGTAATTATGTAAAAGTTTAGGGGCAAAACTATAATTTTGCCAGAATATGATTTATGGGCTGTTTTGAATAATGTGATAATTAAACAAGTGAAATTTGCTATTATAGATCAAGAAAAACGGAGTCCAGGACTAAACAGGGGAAAAAGCAAGATCTTGGACTAAATCAAACTAATTGTCCATATTTTTTATACCGAGGTAAGTTTGTGTGTAATTGATACAACTTTTTATTATGCATTTAGCATTTAATATTGTATGAATTGTATAGTAGTCTTCGTGAATATTATTGATGTTGTTCGATAAAGATTTCAGGTGATAAAAGCTGATTGAACCTTAGGAATACTTATGGTATAAAAAAATTAAGACATTTGGGTTGATGGGGTCCCGTATAAGACCATATTTGGGATATGGCATCGGCATTAGTATGAGTTATCATGTAAGACCATATCTGGGATATGGCGTGGATATGAGATTTACGGTAAGAGCACGTCTGGGACATGGCGTCGAAACGAGAATTCATATAAGACCATATCTGGGATATGGCATCGATGTGAGATCTCATGTAAGACCATGTCTGGGACATGGCATTGGCATCTTATTGTGTATGGTAAATTCGAGTACCCCTAGTATTCCAAGTGGTTCAACTGGTAGTCCAACGATTTGTCAAAGAAATGACGAGGTATGATCATATTGAAAGAGTACAAGTATGTATGCCAAGCTAGTAGTTATTGAGATTATGAAATGATAAAACTTACGTAAAAGGGGAATAAAGAAATTATGATCTTGAGATCTATTGAATATTATGTAAATTGTATGAGGTAGGGTATGCCTACAATGATTATTGAGAATGAGATGAGTCAAGTTATGTTATGTATGTGTATGAAAATGCATATTGTTATTGCTTATTATTTACATGCAAGCTTACTAAGCTTTATGCTTACCCCCTCCCTTTTCCATTTTCTTATAGTATCGTCAAGCTAGCTCAAGGATCAAAGTACGTCGGAGGCACGTTCAAACTATTGATTGGATTATTTGGGTATAGTTAATCTCAACATTTTGAGTATGGCATGTATAAGGACTTGGTCTTTTTGTTATATGTCATATAGGTCTAGCCAAATGGGTTGGCTTATAATTATAGTTGATTCATTTTGTGTATAGTCATGAGATATCGCTTATAATGAATATTGGGTTGTAAATCTATTCATCTATGTATATATGTGCCAATTCCATTATGATATGACCTATGGTTATTGATGATTGAAATTTGAGGAATGTCATGGGTGTGTGTATAAGATGGTATGAAAATGCATGCATGCAAGTCTAAGAAATATTGCTTATTTGTATATATCTGTTTGAACAAGTAAGGGTGACATATGGCTTGGAAAATAGCCTTAAAGTTGTCCACACGGGTAGACACACAGGCGTTTGTCTAGGCCTTGTGTTCTATCTATGGGCGTGTGGTCCGGCCGTGTGTCCCCTGCACCCTAATTAATGCAAAATAGAATGCCCAGTAGTAAAAACACGGGTAGAGACATGGCCATATGTGTCAGCCGTGTGTGAGACATGGCCTCAGAACACAGGCGTGTGCCCAGGTCGTGTGAAGTCTGCACTTAAATTTGGAATTTAATTTGCCATACTGTCTAAGGACACGGGTATGTGCCCTGGCTGTGTGACCCTATTTGGCTGATGACGTCATAGTCAGAGAGTTACACGGGCGGAAGACACAGGCGTGTCCTAAGCCACATGGGTATGTGTGACTACACAGCCTACCCACACGGGCGTGTGACTCTCCAAAACTTGAAAATTTTCTAAGTGTTATAAAAGGTTCGAAAATTCCCAGTTTAGTCCTACATCTTTTCTGATGTATGTTTTGGGCCTTGTAGGCCCATATAAGGGATGTTAAGTATATGTTTGAATAACCTTAGTTGGAACAAAATTTTATGGTCCGATTTTTGGGTGTTTGATTGCGTTCAAGTATAGTAATGCCCCGTACCCTGTTCCGGCGTTGAGTACGGGTAAAGGGTGTTACATTTAATGGTATCAGAGTTATGATTTAGCTGATTCTTAGACTAACGTAGCGTGGGTACAAGTCTAGCTATACATGCCATAAATACATTGTGATAGTGTAACGACTCTTGACATTTTTTTAAATTGTGTTTTTATATAGTATTGGATCCCAATCGAGCTAAAGCCGACGACGTAGAAAGTAACGCGCCTGCTCCTGCTGAAGGGACAGTGTTGCAAGAGAGTAGACCTCCCATAGTTAGTCAAGGAGGAGGAGAAGGGGCTTGAGAATCCCTTCTCAACATGATGGATGCTTCGTACACGAATTTCTTTTGGACAAACCCGAATGCTCAACCCCCTCCACCCCCACCTATACCTCAACCTGTTCTTGTAGCAGCCCAAGGCATGGATTTTATGAGACTAAATAGACCTCCAGTGGATAAAATTCGAAAGTAAAGAACCAAAGAGTTCTGAGCTAACATCGATGATGATTTGGAACGAGCAGAGTTTTGGCTCGAAAACACCATATGGGGTCTTTAGGAATTGTCATGCACACTAGAAGAATTCATGAAATGTGTTGTATCACTGCTTAGAGATTCGGCTTACCACTGGTGAAAGACATTTGTCTCGGTTGTACTGAGGGAGAAGGTAACATGGGAGTTTTTCCAAGAAGAGTTTCGGAAAAAGTATATTAGTCAGAGATTTATGGATCAGAAAAGAAAAGAATTCCTTGAGTTGAAGCAAGGTAGAATTACTATAAATGAATACGAGTGTGAGTTTGTGAGACTCAGTAAGTATGCTTGGGAATCTGTGTCAACCGAAGCCATTATGTGCAAGAGGTATGAGGCGGATTAAACAAAGACATTCGGATGTTTGTTGGTATGCTTGAGCTGAAGGAGTTCGTTATACCCATTGAAAGAGCTTATAAGGCTGAGGAATTGGCCAAAGAGAAGAGAAAGACCGAGTCTGGAGTTAGGGATTCAAAGAAAAGATCTATGGGCAAGTCATTTCAGTCCACATCGAATAAGTCAAGGGACTTCCACCCTCATTCCAATGGTTTTGTTGAGTTTTCAAATAGAAATAGAAATAAACATTATTCAGATACTAAGGCCCAGACCACCTCGATTGCTACTGCTGGTAATGCTCAACCGAGTAGACTGGGGTGTCCCCAATGTGGTAGACGTCATTCCGATGAGTGTCGAGGGAGCGATAGGACCTATTTCAAGTGTGGTTCTCCAAACCACTTTATTAGAAAGTGCCTGTAACACCCTGAATTTAGGCCTAGAAGTTTTGGGCCTTGAGCATGGGAGCGGTTGAAGGCAGCTTATAATATTTTGTTGTGCATGTAAATTTCGTTAATGAAGGCTTGTTTTAGTGGTTAAGTGTACTGAGAAGTGTTGGAGAAGTCCTGGGTTCAAATCTGGACTCTAGCAAAAATTTTGGTTTAAGGTGAATCAAACCCTGGGTGTAGTAGGTAGCCCTTAAGAATATTGGTGGGGAAATTGTGCCATAAAAAGCCTTGTGGTCTAGTGGGAAAGTAGCGCCACATAAGAGGCACGAAGGTGGCGTCATAGAGTTGGTAAGGAGGTCCAGGGTTCGAAACTCATGGCAATTAAAGAGCATTTATTTTGCTAACAAGGGGCGGCAAGAGTTGATGTTGAATTTAAACTCTGATGATGGAGGGATCCCACATCGGGAAGCTAACATAAGAGTGGATGCGAAGCTGGCTTTAAATAGAGAGAACCATGAGGAGAGTAAAGGTCCCTTTCTTGGCTGATCCCTTTCGCTTTATGGCGTGCTCATTTGGGTTTGGCGTCGGCTAAGAGTGCTCGGAGCGCGGATTAACTCCAGTCTCCTATCATGTGTGTATTTCTCACTACTCTACCTGTAGGATGGCTACTTAGGCCCGCGATGGGCTGAAAAGGGCCATATGGGCCCAATAGGCCTACGGGCCCAATTGGATAAGTTGTTTGATTGTGTAGTAAATATTAGACTAGGCTAGGTGAATCTCATATCTGTGGCTAGCTTTGGGCAAAAAGGGCCACACGAGCGTGTGGGCCCATTTGGGCCGAGAAGGGTTTTAGGCCCATTCGTATTGTTGTCCCTGTTTAGAATACTTGAGTTTACTAAAATTACTGAAATACCCCCAATTGTAAAATTACCAAAGTACCCCCAGTTTATAAAATTACCGAAATACCATCGATTGTAAAATTACTGAAATACCCTCGATTTGTAAAATTATCGAAATACCCTCAGTTTGCAAAATTACTGAAATACCCTTGATTTGTAAAATTACTGAAATACCCTTGACTTGTAAAATTACCAAAGTACCCCCGGTTTATAAAATTATCGAAATATCGTCGATTGTAAAATTACTAAAATACCCTCAATTTTTAAAATTACCGAAATACCCTTAATTTGCAAAATTTCTGAAATACCCTCGATTTGTAAAATTACTGAAATACCCTTGTCGGGTAGAATTCTAAAATACCATTATAGGGTAGAATTATCGAAATACCCTTGTAGGGTAGAAATACCAAAATACCTTTGTAGGGTAGAATTACTAAAATACCCCTATAAGGTAGAATTACTGAAATACCCTTGTAGGGTAGAATTACCGAAATACCCCTGTAAGGTAAAATTACTGAAATACCCTTGTAGGGTAGAATTACTAAAATACCCTTGTAGGATAGAAATACCAAAATACCCCTATAAGGTAGAATTACTAAAATACCCCTATAAGGTAGAATTACCGAAATACCCCTGTAGGGTAGAATTACTGAAATACCCCTATAAGGTAGAATTACCGAAATACCCCTGTAGGGTAGAATTACTGGAATACCCCTGTAAGGTAGAATTACCGAAATACACCTGTAGGGTAGAATTACTGAAATACCCCTATAAGGTAAAATTACCGAGATACCCTTGTGGGGTAAAATTCCCATTTTGCCCCTAGGGTGTTAAATGACTGTCATGCCCTTGTGGGCAAGTGACTGACTTGGACTGTGTGGTTGACGGATTTGATTGTGAATATATGTTGGTGATATGAATGACTTGACTGTGATTGTTTGATTCAAATATGGGCATGATATTCGGATTCTATATGTTGTTTGCCATGATATGTATATCTGTTGCATGGGATATGGGTTATATTGATGAAAGAAGCGTTCTGGTGGCTATGCCACAAATATCTGTTCTGGTGGCTCTGCCACAATATCTGTATCTGGTGACTTTGTCACAATATCTATTGACCGATCGATGGCTGAGTGCCGGTCATGTTACCGAAGGCTGTGTGCCGTTATTGTAGGTTTTGTGCCGATTATAGACCCGTTATCAATGGTTGAGTGCCGGTCATGTTATCAAAGGCTATGTGCCGTTATTGTGGGCTTCGTATTGAGATTGTAGGCTTCGTACCGATTATAGACCCGTTATCAATGGCTGAGTATCGATCATGTTACCGAAGGCTGTGTGCCATTATTGTGGGCTTCGTATTGATATTGTGGGCTTCGTGCCGATTATGGACCCGTTATCGATGGCTTTGTGCAACGTATTCTGTTAAGTTGCTTTGCCACATTATCTGATTCTTGTGGCTCTGCCATAATATCTGTATCTTGTAACTCTCACAATATCAGTTTTGGCAGCCATGCTACAAATTCTATGGCGTGTAGCGGATGGATGGGTCGAGTTGTCTCCCCACATGGTGTAAGGTTGGTACGGGGGTGTATACGGCTGAACATGGGTTGGGTTTTCTGCATACATGAAATATCTGTTCTGTATCTGTTATGGGCCTATGGGCTGCATTCTTAATTTGATTCTGTGGTTTGATTCTGATTCTCATTTTGATTCTAGTTCTGATAATGTTTATTATTCTGTAATAGGTTAAAGCCTATCTAGTACTGTCTATTATAATGGGCTAAGGCCCAATTGATACTGAAACTGTAAGTAGGGCTAGGGCCAGACTTTTAATTCTTTTATATGACTGACTATTCCTTTTATATAATAGGGGATTTCACACTGATTTTTCGTAAACTCACCCCGTTTATTAACCTTTTAAGTAATTTCCAGCCTTAGACGAATCGGAGCTGCGAGGGGCTCGGAAGAAGCCATTCACACTGTTTATGTTACAGTTTTGATTATTACTTTTAAATGTTTTTATATGGGTTGTAGTAAAGTCATTGTAATTTTCTATATTTCAAATTTGGAATTTTATTTATTGTTGTTATAATTGCTAGTATTAGAATACGGTTTTCCAAAGCAACTACTGTTGTTCAAAACATCACGTATCTGCAATTGTTTTTAAATTAAGCTTCCGTAACTGCCAAGGTTTTTAGAAAGTTGTTAAGAATGTTATTCAGCTGAGGTTTTCTAACAATGTTTAAAAAGGGTATAAGTTTTTAATTATGAAGAAGGGTTTTTAATGGAAACATAGTTTTCGAAAAACACTTCAATGTGACACACCAGATTCGAGCCAAACTTCTAGGCCAGGTTTGGGGTGTTACATTTAGTGGTATCAGAGCCTAGTTGCAACAACTCGGCTATGGATTGGGTTTTCAAAGGTTAAATTTCAGAAAATTATTTTCAACCGCGTGGTCTGTTTAAAGTATTTCTCCTAAAAAGTGTGGCACACCGAGTCTCTAGTGCCGAATCCGTAAGTCTTCTAAATGCTTTTGTCTGTTTAGAAATTAAAATATTGTGGATTCCTTAGATATTGGTCTGAATTTAAATTTGGTATTTATTTTATGTGGATGTGATGTTTGGATATAGAAATTGTATATATGTGTGAAAATATGTATCTGTTTCAGTGAATAAGTGTTGTATGTATGAGATGTTTTAAGTTCTAGTTGAAGTGTGATAGTGATAGTAGGATTAAAGTGCGCAGCGGTAGCGTAGTGGGGTAGATATTACACGACCACCCTATTAGATGGAAATTTCAGGGACGAAATTTCTTTAAGGGAGGTAGAGTTGTAACACCCTGAATTTGGGCCTAGAAGTTTTGGGCCTTGAGCATGAGAGCGGTTGAAGGCAGCTTATAATATTTTGTTGTGCATGTAAATTTCGTTAATGAAGGCTTGTTTTAGTGGTTAAGTGTACTGAGAAGTGTTGGAGAAGTCTTGGGTTCAAATCTGGACTCTAGCAAAAATTTTGGTTTAAGGTGAATCAAACCCTGGGTGTAGTAGGTAGCCCTTAAGAATATTGGTGGGGAAATTGTGCCATAAAAAAGCCTTGTGGTCTAGTGGGAAAGTAGCGCCACATAAGAGGCAGGAACGTGGCGTCATAGAGTTGGTAAGGAGGTCTAGGGTTCGAAACTCATGGCAATCAAAGAGCATTTATTTTGCTAACAAGGGGCGGCAAGAGTTGGTGTTGAATTTAAACTCTGATGATGGAGGGATCCCACATCGGGAAGCTAACATAAGAGTGGATGTGAAGCTGGCTTTAAATAGAGAGAACCATGAGGAGAGTAAAGGTACCTTTCTTGGTTGATCCCTTTCGCTTTATGGCGTGCTCGTTTGGGTTGGGCGTCGGCTAAGAGTGCTCGGAGCACGGAATAACTCCAGTCTCCTATTAGGTGTGTATTTCTCACTACTCTAGTTGTAGGATGGCTACTTAGGCCCGTGATGGGCTGAAAGAGAACATGTGGGCCCAATGGGCCTACAGGCCCAATTGGATAAGTTGTTTGATTGTGTAGTAAATATTAGACTAGGCTAGGTGAATCTCATATTTGTGGCTAGATTTAGGCTAAAAGGGCCACACGAGCGTGTGGGCCCATTTGGGCCAAGAAGGGCTTTAGGCCCATTCGTATTGTTATCCTTGTTTAGAATATTTTAGTTTACTAAAATTAATGAAATACCCCCAGTTGTAAAATTACCAAAGTACCCCCGATTTATAAAATTACCGAAATACCGTCGATTGTAAAATTACTGAAATACCCTCTATTTGTAAAATTACCGAAACACCCTCAGTTTGCAAAATTACTGAAATACCCTCGATTTGTAAAATTACTAAAATACCTTCGACTTGTAAAATTACCAAAGTACCCCCGGTTTATAAAATTATTGAAATACTGTTGATTGTAAAATTACTGAAATACCCTTAATTTGTAAAATTACCGAAATACCCTGAGTTTGCGAAATTATTGAAATACCATCGATTTGTACAATTACTGAAATACCCTTATATGGTAGAATTACTAAAATACCACTATAGGGTAAAATTACAAAAATACCCTTGTAGTGTAGAGCTACCAAAATACCCTTGTAGGGTAGAAATACCGAAATACCCCTGTAAGGTAGAATTACTAAAATACCCCTGTAGGGTAGAATTTACTGAAACACCCTTGTAGGGTAGAATTACCGAAATACTCTTATAGGGTAGAAATACCGAAATACCTCTATAAGGTAGAATTACTAAAATATCCCTGTAAGGTAGAATTATCGAAATACCCCTGTAGGATAGAATTACCGAAATACCCCTGTAAGGTAGAATTACCAAAATACCCTTGTAGGGTAGAATTATTGAAATACCCCTATATGGTAGAATTACTGAAATACCCCTATAGGGTAAAATTACCGAAATACCCCTGTAGGGTAGAATTACTAAAATACCCCTGTAGGGTAGAATTACCGAGATAACCTTGTGGGGTAAAATTACTATTTTGCCCCTAAGGTGTTAAATGACTGTTTTGCCCTTGTGGGCAAGTGACTGACTTGGACTGTGTGGTTGACGGATTTGATTGTGAATATATGTTGGTGATATGAATGACTTGACTGTGATTGTTTGATTCAAATATGGGCATGATATTCTGATTCTATATGTTGTTTGCCATGACATGTGTATCTGTTGTATGGGATATGGGTTATATTGATTAAGGAAGCGTTCTGGTGGCTATGCCACAAATATCTATTCTAGTGGCTCTGCCACAATATCTGTATCTGGTGACTTTGCCACAATATCTGTTGACCGGTCAATGGTTGAGTGCCGATCATGTTACCAAACGCTGTGTGCTGTTATTGTAGGCTTTGTGCCGATTATAGACCCGTTATCAATGGCTGAGTACCGGTCATGTTATCGAAGGTTGTGTACCGTTATTGTGGGCTTCGTATCGATATTGTAGGCTTCGTGTCGATTATAGACCCGTTCTCAATGGCTGAGTGCTGATCATGTTACCGAAGGCTGTGTGTCGTTATTGTGGGCTTTGTATCGATATTGTAGGCTTCGTGCCGATTATAGACCCGTTATCGATGGCTTTGTGCCACGTATTCTGTTAAGTTGCTTTGCCACATTATCTGATTCTGGTGGCTTTGCCACAATATTTGTATCTGGTGACTCTGTCACAATATCAGTTCTGGCAGCCATACTGCAAATTCTGTGGCGTGTAGCGGATGGGTGGGACGAGTTGTCTCCCCATATGGTGTAAGGTTGGTACGAGGGTGTATACAGCTGGACATGGGTTGGGTTTTCTACATACATGAAATATCTGTTCTGTATCTGTTATGGGCCTATGGGCTGCATTCTAAATTTGATTCTGTGGTTTGATTCTGATTCTCATTTTGATTCTAGTTCTGATAATGTTTCTTATTTTGTAATGGGCTAAAGCCTATCTAGTACTGTCTGTTATAATGGGCTAAGGCCCAATTGATACTGAAACTGTAAGTAGGGCTGGGGCCAGACTTTTAATTCTTTTATATGACTAACTGTTCCTTTTATATAGTAGGGGATTTCACACTGAGTTTTCGTAAACTCACCCCGTTTATTAACCTTTCAGGTAATTTCTAGCCTTAGACGGATCGGAGCTGCGAGGGGCTCGAAGGAAGCCACACACACTGTTTATGTTATAGTTTTGATTATTACTTTTAAATGTTTTTATGTGGGTTGTAGTAAAGTCGTTGTAATTTTCTGGATTTCAAATTTGGAATTTTATTTATTGTTGTTATATTTGCTAGTATTAGAACACGGTTTTCCAAAGCAACTACTGTTGTTCAAAACATCACGTATCCGGGCTAAGTCCCGAAGGTAATTGTGCGAGTTACTCTAACCGGGCTATGTCCCGAAGACATTTGAGCGAGTAGCTATATCCGGTTAAATTCCGAAGGTACGTGATTTGGGAATGAGCGATCTTGCTGTAATAATTTCAATTAATACGCTCGTAAAATCTCAACAATGAGGTATGTTTCGTATGTGCATTGGAATAATTGATTCCTTTTGAATATTATTCGCTCAGTCGATTAATGAGCTTCCGGTCTTTGGTTAAGTTGATCCCTTATGTATGAATATAGGGGTTGGAATGTGAAGTAGGAATGATTTCGAGAATATGTGTATATGAAATTATCCGTTTAGTTATATGAATGCTATACTTTAGTCGTGCTTAATTTTATGGCTCAAAGCTTACTAAGCATTAAATGCTTACTCCGTTTCTTTGAATCTTTGTTTTATAGATTTTGGTTCGTCAGCTATCGGACTCGGGATTTTTGGAAGTCGAAGTCTCCCACACTATCAAAACCCTTTTGGTACACTTTTGGTTGAACTCTGAAAATGGCATGTATAGGGCTACCCTTTTTGTTGTTGGTCATGTACCCTTTGGTTTTGTATAAATTTGGATAGCCATGCGAAAATGGCTTATATACACTTTGGGCATGGTATTATAATCATTTTGTATGTTGTTCATTAAGAGGTATGGAAATGTTTGGAAACTATTAGCCATTGGAATGGTTAATCATGATCATATTTTGTGCTATATATGCTAAAGTGCTAGTTGAATCATGGAAACTATGAAATAGGTAAAGTCTACCTTAAAGGCAGATGCTGACAGCAGCAGTGATGTGGATGTGAAAAATCACTAAAAATAGTAGGAATGGAATTAAATAGTGAATAAATTATGTAAACGAACCTTGATGAATCTATTTTCATAGGAAAGTAACGAAACGATCATATGAACAGTATGTTAAGAGATATTTAAGTTTTTGTGAGACAGGGCCAGAACGGTTTCTGGATTCCCTGTTCCGACTTTGGAAATTCATTATAATTAGAAGTCATGCCATATATGTATAAATTCCTTTTTGAGTCTAGTTTCTATAGAAACAAACGGCATCAGTATTGAAGCCCTGTACAGGGAGATATCCAAGTCGTAATGCGCAAAGGTCAGAGTAGTCGAACCCTGAAACAGGGGAGAATTTAACTAATAAACTGTACTAATTGGCTTGACCAAAAATTCTAGAAAAAAATTTATAGATGGACATATGAGTCTATTTTTAGGAAAAATTTACGGAACTAGTTTTTGAGTTTTGAAACTCAAGATATGATTTTTAAGGCGACGGTGACGCAGTAACCAGCTTGTCTGGAAATTTTTAAATGGACTGTGAAAATAAATGAATTTAGTCCGTTCACACCTCGTGTCCGACTCCGGCAACGGCCTCGGGTACGGGGTGTTACAATATTAGTAAAGTTTTATGTAGTTATCATATACTAGGCCCAAAACCCTTACATACATGCATATGGCCCACTTGGCCCATCTCATTCATATGGCCCATCAGGCCCAATTCACATTCATATGGCCCATTAGGCCCAATTCATATTCATATGGCATTAGGCCCAAATCACCTTTATATGGCCCGTTAGGCCCAAATCACCTTATATGCATGCTCACACACAAATTTTGTATCACATAGCATAAATTATCAAATTTTGCCTATTATGGGCCCAACAGCCCATCGGGCCCATTAAGCCTATTCTGGCCCGGTTGGCCAGATCACAACCCAAGTCCATGAAATCGCCCATGAGCCTCAGACAACCTATCGATTTCCTCCTCACGAGTTTTCGCACACTCCCAAGACTACCGTAGCCAAACTTTCGGCTTTTCGACATTTCGGCTTTTCGGCTTTTGCCGATCTACTTGTTTGTGCAGTGTATACACACTTGGTAAGCAAGCGTGCTGCAATTCCCTTAGTCACCAACCTACAAACGATATCATCCTACAATTAATCGCATGCTTAATTCATATTTTTACTACAACCAAAACCTCACCTTTCACCTTACCTTGTGTGACAAGTACAACAACCCCTTCTTTAATCACTAACCACGATCAACTCCTAGATCTGCATCAACCTTAACTATTAAAACCAGAATAATAGGTGACTCATATCCAACACAAGTCCCCTTACCTTACTATGACCTTTCGGCCAACTAAGATTAAGAGTACTTACCAACGTCTCTCACCGGAAGAGCAAATCGGCAGGGATCCAAAAATTGAAATTTGATACCTATTCCTACCCAAAAATAGATTAGAAGAAGTGAGGAACAATAATCGATACCTTAGCAAAAATCGACTGGAAGAGAAACATTTACACTAGATTTGGTCAAAGAGTATTCGGCCCTTGGAAGATTCGGCTTCCAAAGTTAGTATGGTGAATAAGGTATATTTGGCACAGATTAAAGAAGAAGAGTAGAAGAAGAAATCGGCAGAAAGAAAGAAAACCAAAAGGGTTTTCGACTTTTTGGTTCTTGAAGCGAAAAGGGTTTCCGGTAGCAAGGTGAAAAAGATTTCAGCATTAGCTTGATACCCTTGCATTCGGCACCATTTATAACCTTTAAGGCTGAATTCCTCAAGCCCAAGTTCCCATTTTGGCTCCACTTGCTCCTCACTTCTCATCTCCTCATTTTTCTCCCTGATAACCCCTTGATCCTTTCCTCAAATTTCTCTTTTGATCACTCCCCTTAGAGTCCATCTTCACGCCACTTTCGTCCTTCTAAAAGTTCAAAATTAAACTTCTAAAAATTCTAAACTAGGATTCGAACCTTGGATCTCCTTGCTAGCCACTAACGCCACCTCCCTACACTCTAAGTGGCGTCCCTTAGACACTCTTCCACAAGGCTTTTTGATGCCATTTTTCCCTATCTTTATTTAAAAGCCCAATTACTTGCCAACAAGGTCCTTTTAATAATTAAACTATAATTTAATTTACCCTTAGGTTCGAACTCAAACCTTAATTAAGACCTACTATAATTATCACATGGCTAGGAACAAAACCACAACTTTTATCAAAACCGAAAATAAAGAAAGTTCGGGATTTCAGGATTTTTAGGTTTCGAGATTTTTTTGGGGCGTTACAACTCTACCCCCTAAAAGAAATTTCGTCCTCGAAATTTCCAACTACTGACACAGACTACCAGACCACACTTCCACTGCGTACTCTAATTCCAACTTAGGTAAATAACACATTATGGGTAAGTACGTACCATTATTCGCATCTGTAGCGTCTCCATCCTCTTGACGACGTGCTGCATAGACCAAAGCTAGTTGCCTTGCCTCAGCATGACCAGCACCTCTGCTTGGTGCTCCATGACCCAAATCGTTTCCACCCTTAGCCTGATCACGGTCTCTCGGTGGTAGCTGACCACCCCTCGGTGGCTGTACACCACCTCAGTCCACGACTGGCACCTGAGTAGACATTCTAGGGCAATTCCTGATCCTATGCTCCATAGATCCACAAGCTAGACAAGCTCCCGTCCTCTTCCAACACTCGCCTCCACAGCTTCTCCCATAATTAGCACAAGGTGGTACCCCTAGATTAACAGTAGGGGGCCCTGCTCTAACTGGCCCATTATCTCTGGCCCTAGCCCTAGGCCTCTCTCCAACACTAGGAGTCTCAGCCTCCCTTTTATTCTTACCCCTTTCTTTTTCCCGATTCAGGCACTCCGTGTGCTTTACCTCCTCCACTATCTTTGCTTTCTCTACCAACTCCGAGAAAAATCACTCCCTTTGTTGAGCTATCAATACCCTGAGGCTATCTCTTAGTCCATCCTCAAACTTAACACAACGGTCATAGTCCATTGCCACCATAACTCTTGCATACCTACTAAGGCGTAGAAATTCCGCTTCATACTCCGCCACCAATTTGTTTCTCTATGTCAAGTTCAGGAACTCCTTCCTTCTAGCGTGTACGTAACTCGCACCTACATACTTCCCCTAAAATGCCACCTTGAAGAACTCCCACGTGACCCGCTCAGGTTGGGTGCCCTCTTTCACTGTTAGCCACCACTGGTAAGCTTCTTCCCTAAGTAGTGACACTGCCCCTTTCAGATTTTGTTCAGGTGAACAGTCCAAATCCTCCATTATCCTTTCCGTGGCCTCCAACCAGTATTCAGCCACATTAGGAGCCATACCAGCCACGCCCTTAAAGATCTCAGCCCCATTTGCACGAAGTCACTTTGAAATGGACCCCCGATTTCCCGTGCCATTATTGGGCTCGGCGATCCTTTCCAAAATCCTTAGCATTGCTTGTGACAATGCATCTTCTCTCGCGACTCGATTATACGGTCCATTCCCAGCCACAGGTGAGGCTGGAGCCTCTTCTACTCCAACATCGGGCATATGGCCTGATGCCGACGATTCAACCCTAACACTTTAGCGGCCTTGGCCACGACCCCTTGTGTAACAGCCCGATTTAGGGCCAAAATAGAATAGTGGTTTTGAAACCACGAATTTGAGGTTGAAAGAAATTATTTTTATTAAGTTTTAGTGTTTATATTATGATTTCATAATTGTGTGAAATTTTCGTTGAAAAATTGTATCGATTGGGTGTTTAATTTGATATTTAGGACTAAATTGAAATAGGTAAAAAAAATGTGTTCTAGTTCATAAAGTACTTGATTGAAATGGGGGTTTTAAGTAGAGGTCCTTAAATGGAAATTAGACCATTATACTTTATATGGACAAAAATTAGGACATGGATGGAATTTTAAGAAAGTTTAGTAGTAAGGGCATTTTGGTCATTTGTATATTAAATGAAATAAAATGGGAAAAATAACACAAAAATGTGTTCATTTTCATTCAAGCTTGGCCGAAACTTACATGTTCTCCATAGCTAGGGTTTTTCCCAAGCTTTCAAGCTCAATAATCAAGAAAGGCATGGAATCGATCTCGAACGGGGGAAGGAAAAGGTTTTGGACTAAATTGTAAAATTTCTATATTTTGCACCGAGGTAAGTTTGTATGTAAATAATACATTAACTTCATTTACATTTTTATATTTCAGCCTATTATATGTATTTTAGCTAATTTTGAAGCATAAATCGACTATTGGAGGAATGGAAATAAGTAATAGAGAGAGAAATCCCGGGTGCTGAGTCATATAGATGGAGCATAGCTAGGTCACATGTATGGTGCTGAGTGCACATCATGTGTACAAGGAATCTACGAGATACTATGTAGTAGCTAGGTCACATGTGTGATACGGGATGTATCCCATGTAGACAAGAGAGCTCGGGAGAGATAAATGTAGCTAGGTCAGATGTGTGATTCCAAGTGAAGGACACCATGTAGACAAGACAGCTACGAGATAAATTGGCTAGGTCACAAGGGTGGTACTAAGTGTTCACCATGTGTACAAGAGAGCCGAATTATATGAAATATGATAGTGGGGCAGTGCGCTGAAGGCATCAAGTATCGAGGATTGATCCAAATTGTTCAACGGGATAATTTTACGGTGGCATTGTAATCATGGCCTTATACTTGTGATGTATGAAATGTGGTGAAAATGAATTGTGATATGTATGCTAAGTGAGGTTAATACAAGGAAAGTGTGAAAGAGTGAATTTGCAATAATACTGTTTTGGACAGTAGTAGTGACGTGACTTTGAAAAAATCACCAAAAATAGTATAAATTTAATTATAGGCTGAATGAGATATTAAATTAAAGCTCAATGAGTCTATTTTCATATAAAAGAAATAGAGCAAGCAAAGAAACTCTATATTTTGAGATATTTATATTTGTGTGTGACTTGTTCAGATTGACTATGTGATCCCTTGTACTTTGATAAATCATTAAAAATTGTACAAAAATAATTAAGAAATATAGTTTATATGTCTAGATTCCTTATTGAGTCTAGGTTTAAATGAAACATGTTTCATGGCTATTTGAATTGTGTACTGGGAGAAATTCAACTCGTAGTGAACAGAGGTCAGATCAGTCGAGCTGTATAACAGGGGAAACTTTAACTAATAAATTGTACTATTGGATGGACCAAAAATTCTTGAAAAAAATTAGTAAGAATTTATATGAGTCTAGTTTTAGGAAAATTTTATGGATTTGAATTTCGAGTTTTGTAACTTGAGTTATGATTTATTTAGTGAATATGATGTAGGAGAGACAGCTCAATCAAAGTAGAGTAAATATTGAAATTAAAAGTAAATACACTTGAGTTAATGTGTAAACATATTAGATTCTTTAATTATTATTTATATACTTACTTACTAAGCTATATAAGCTTACTTTATTTTCTCTCTTTTGTCTTATAGTGTCGTCCGGCATTGCTCGGAAGTTAAGGATCGTTGAAGATCTGCCACACTATCAATACTTTTGAGTATTTGAACTAAACATTTCTTTTGAATTATGGCATGTATAGTAGGCTTCGTTATTTTGTTACGTGTGATAATTGCCTAGGTTTAAAAATATTGGTTACATTATTTAAGCAAATTATTTTGTATAAGCCATTGAAGTTGGCTAATATTGTTCAAGACATATGTTATAATGATACATTATCTATTTGGATGACATATTTCTATTTCGGTTTCGTTGAATGATATATATTATGATCTGGTAATACCTCGTACCCTGTTTCGATGTGGAACACGGGTAAGGGGCGTTACACCTTGCACCTCTTCTAGCACTCATCGTCGATTTGTGTATTATCTTGATTAGAAATTTTATGAGGTTTTAGTTAGTTTAATAATTAAACCGATGTTTTATGAAAATATTGAAATAGAAGAATTTTTTTGAAAATCCTCTATAGTTTCAAGATCCTACGGGCTTCAGTTCCACTCTAACAACATCATCTAAAGTAGCCCTCTAACTATCTACTGTATAACAATTTAAACAAGCTTAAGAGCAGAAGAACTTACTTGGCTCGACGTCAGAGACTCGGTGTGCTGCTCAGCAAGATTTTTTTCCAAAATAGTGTGATCCAAGATTTTTTTAAAAGTAGAAAAAGAAACCAAATAATAATAAGGCCCACTTCACAGCCCGAGTTTTGCAACCTTCTACTGAGCATCACCTGAAAATAAAATAGAAGAGGGAGTGAGTTTTCGTAAACTCAGTGTGTACAACCCTCGACGAGTAACAAGCATTCAGTAATCACCATACATCAAACATGCAATGCAATGCAGTGCAATCCAACCAATAATCCATCCACTACACACTAACTTTGTCCCCTGATACACATCATGTGGGGATATAAATATCGACCCATCCAACCGAAACACATCCATGGTAGCTCGGTTGTGGAACTACCTTCATTCACATATTGGGCTTTAAAAGCCGTCGGTGGATCCACGATTGTCAAGCAACCACACGATCCTCATATACTTCCTCCGTTCCATAATTCCCAACCCATATGCAACCTAAGCAGAATATCATATGTATGCATGTCACATCCATAAAACTTACATTTAACACCTAGGGGTATTTTGGTCATTTCCGTCCTTAGGGGCATTTCGATAATTTTCTCTCTGTTATAGTTTTCACTTACCTTGGCCCGTTAACAAATCCCCTGAGCTAAGATGAACGAATACTATGCACCAAGTAGGATTCCAGATAAGAGGAGGTGAGTCATTAAGACCGCTTAAGTACCAAGCTCTCCCTAGATCCAATCCTAGATATGCATATACCCGTTGCCAGACCTTAACCCTATGACTTGTCCACGGTCGCAATATATTAGTGAAGTTTTATGTAGTTATCATATACTAGGCCCAAAATCCCTACATACATGCATATGGCCCACTTGGCCCATCTCATTCATATGGCCCATCAGGCACAATTCACATTCATATGGCCCATCAGGCCCAATTCATATTCATATGGCCTATTAGGCCCAAATCACCTCTATATGGCCCGTTAGGCCCAAATCACCTTATATTCATGCTCACACGCAAATTTCCTATCTCATAGCATAAATTATCAAATTTTTCCTATTTTAGGCCCAACAGCCCATAGGGCCCATTAAGCCTATTCTGGCCCGGTTGGCTAGATCACAGCCCATGTCCACGGAATCACCCATGAGCCTCAAACAACCTATCGATTTCCTCTTCATTATTGTTCGCGCACTCGCAAGACTACCGCAGCCAAACTTTCAGCTTTTCGGCATTTCGGCTTTTCGACTTTTGTCGATCTACTTGTGTGTGCAGTGTATGTACACACCTGGTAAGCAAGCGTGCTGTGATTCACTTAATCACCAACCTACATATTCTTACTAAAATCGAAACCTCACCTTTCACCTTACCTTGAGCGATAAGTATAACAACCCCTTCTTTAATCACTAACCACGATCAACTCCTAGATCTGTATCAATCTTAACTAGTAAAACCAGAATAATATGTGACTCGTATCCAACACAAGTCCCCTTACCTTAACTATGACCATTCGACCAACTAAGATTAAGAATACTTACCAACGTCTCTCACCTGAAGAGCAAATCGGCAGGGATCCAAAAACTGAAATTCGATACCTATTCCTACGCAAAAATTGATTAGAAGAAGTGAGGAATAATAATCAATACCTAGTAAAAACTGACTGGAAGAGCAACATTTACACTAGATTCAATCAAAGAGTATTCGACCCTTGGAAGATTCGGCTTCCAAACTTAGTATGGTGAATAACGTATATTTGGCACAAATTAAAGAAGAAGAGTAGAAGAAGAAATTGGCAGAAAGAAAGACAAACAAAAGGGTTTTCGTCTTTTTAGATCTTGAAGCGAAAAAGGTTTTCGGTAGCAAGGTGAAAAAGATTTCAGCATTAGCCTGATACCCTTGCATTCAGCACCTATTTATAACATGTATGGCTGAATTCCTCAAGTCTACGTTCCCATTTCGGCTCCACTTGCTCCTCACTTCTCATCCCCTCGTTTTTCTCCCTAATAACCCTTGATCCTTTCCTCAAATTTCTCTTCTGATCGCTCCCCTTGGAGTCCATTCTAGAAGGCCAAAATTAAACTTCTAAAAATACTAAACTAGGATTTGAACCTTGGATCTCCTTGCTAGCCACTAACGCCACCTCCCTTGACTCTAAGTGGCGTCACTTAGCCACTCTTCCACACGACTTTTTGATGCCATTTTTCCCTATCTTTATTTTAAAGCCCAACTACTTGCCAACAAGGTCCTTTTAATAATTAAACTATAATTTCATTTATCCCTAGGTTCAAACTAAAACCTTAATTAAAACTACTATAATTATCACATGGCTAGGAAGAAACACACAACTTTTATCAAAACCGAATACAAAAAAAGTTTGAGATTTCAGGATTTTTGGGTTTCGAGATTTTTTGGGGCATTACAGGCCGTGTGAAATCTGCACCTAAATTTGGAATTTAATTTGCCACATTGTCTAAGGACACGGGCATGTGCCCTGGCCTTGTGACCTTATTTGTATAACACCCCCAACCCTTATTCGTCGTCGGACTAGAGTTAAAGGCGTTACCGGACAAATTTAAACATCTTGCATTCATTTCTAAATCACCATAGCATTATCGTCACACATCATTACAAAGTCCCTTACATAGGTCTACGAGACCTTAAACAGGCTTTAAAAAGTGGTCGGGACTAAATCGAGCACATACAATTTTTCTTAAAAACTTAACAAAATTTTCAAAGTTTTACAGGTCACACGCCCGTGTGAGCAGGCCGTGTGCCTCACACAGCTTTAGACACGCCCTTGTGTCTAAATCGTGGCAAAACAAGACATACATACTTAGTTAACCACATTGCCACAAGACATGCCCATGTGCCTTGGCCGTGGTCGTAACTGACTCGGGTCACACGGTCGACCACACGCCTGTGTGTCTAGCCAGTGTACCCTTTGAAATGGCCACAAACGCCTATGTACCAAGGTTGTGTGCCTCGCACGGCCACCAGACATGCCCGTGTGTCTAGGCCGTGCTTCAGACTGACTTGAATAGCTAAATTACAACAGACACACGGTTGAGACACACGCCCGTGTGTTCAACCGTGTGAGGTGAAATTAGGCTTGGTTTAAGCCACAATTTCCACTTAATTCAAGCACTCAAAAACCTCAACATTTTAGCATCATTTACATACATTCATAGGCAACCAAATAAACCAATTCATACATATTGCATAACATCCAAATACCATCAATTACACTACTCAATCCCATAACCTATATATATCAAAATCATTAAAACTTACAAAAGTTTCAAAAGTATAATTTCATCATCTTATCACCTATTTCATACCACAAAACTTGCCAATTTAACATCCTATATTTAAACCATCACATGGACATTTTAAACATCACATTTCTACTTATCAAACATACCAATTAAATCAACTTAAAAGGCCATACATACCATTATTTACAAGCCAAGTCTTATGGCTAATCACAACACAAAACATACCAAAATGACACTAGCCTATACATGCCATATACCATATATACAACTCTCAAAATGGTACCAAAATAGATGTTTGATAGTGTGAATGAGTCTCTGATGATCCTTGGATCCGAGCTAATATTATAACACTATAAAACAGAGAACATTTCACACAGTAAGGTTTAAAGCTTAGTAAGTTCATGATATAACACATTTAACTCATTAAATAAAATAAAATTCTATCAATTAGCTAACACTTAATGCAACTCATCTCATCATTCATTTACATAACCACTCATCTATTTCATACTCAATACCATCAACCACATAGGTTCCGTACATACCTGTATCCTTACGTTCTTATTTATTACATTTATCACTTCGATGCTCGATGCACTACTTCATTTGATCATACTTGAACATTCGATGAACTCTCACACTTTGTGCCAATTAATTAGTTGAAGCTATAGTAATATCACACATTTAGTGCCATTTCATTAAATCAAACTTATATCAGTATCGCACACATAGTGCCATTTATTCAGCCATCGCTGTTATATTCTCGCACACTCAGTGCCATATTTAATAGTCATAGCTATTTTGTCTCTCGCACACTTAGTGCCTCAAATTTGATTCAAATTTCACATACTCCAACCTCTAAATCTCATTTCTATTTATTTTATCACATACAAACATTATACAAACAATATGTATTATACAAGAACTTACCTCAGACGTAAAAATAACGATATTGGTCGATCAATCGAGCTCTTTGTTTTTCCCTCGATTTAGGTTTGAATTTCTCCTTTCTTGATCTATATGTATTCAAAATTAACTTATTTAATCACCGACACATTCAATTTAATCCATAAACTCAAAGTTTGGGTATTTTACAAATTAGCCCTCACATTTTCACATTTTAACACTTTAGTCCCTATTTCACAAAAACACAAAATTCACATAATTTCAATGAACCCATGCATAGCCAAATACCATAAGGACCTCTAGGAGGCCAAAACATTCATTTATTTCACAATTCAACCCCTCAATTTCTAAATTAAATCCCTAATATGCATTTTTACTCAAAATCACTTTACAAAACATGTATATCAAGCACTAAGCTTTCATAATTCATCATTAAATATCAAAAACACATGAATTCATCAATGGCATCTTTCAAAATCATCAACCAATTCAAAAATTAGGGCATGGGCTTGATAGATTACTAAGAAACGATCTAAAAAACGTAAAAATCATCAAAACCGAGCTTAAAACATACCTTAATCACCAATCACAAGTGCTGAACCCTAGCTTGATCTTTTCTTTTCTTTTTCTTTCAAATTTTCGGCAAATATGGATGATAATGGACAAATTTTATGCATTTGTTTTATTAAATCAACATTTAATTATCAAATTACTAATATAACCTTTTTAATTTCATTTTAAATCCACTAACTCATGCCCATTTATGCCATTTTATGAATTCAATGGTACATTTACAACATAAGGACCTTTCCTTTATTAAGACATAGCACTTAAGTACTTTTAACAAATAGCTAGTCACTTTTGTATTTTACGGGATTAAGTCCTTTTATAAAATTAAACACACAAATGATAAAATTTTCATACGAAACTTTCACACATACTTAAACACATATGTAAACACAAAAAATAATATTAAAAAATTTTTTCTGACTCGGATTTGTGGTCCTGAAACCACTGTTCTAACTAGGGTCTAAACTGGGCTGTTACAACTCTTCCCCCTTAGGGATTTTCGTCCCCGGAAATCTTACCAGTGAATAGGTTTGGATATTGCTTTCTCATAGCATCCTCGGGTTCCCACCTGGCTTCTTCAACCCCATGTCGATGCCACAACAATTTCACTAACGCTATTCTTTATTTCTAAACTCTTTGATCCCACGAGCTAAAATCTGTATCGGTTCTTCTTCATAAGACATATCAGGTTGAATTTCAAGCTCACTTGGGGAAATGACATGCGTAGGATCTGATATGCATCTTCGTAGCATCGATACGTGAAATACGTTATGTATCTTTTCTAACTCAAACGGCAATGCTAATCGATATGCCACTAGTTCGACTCGCTCTTTTATTTTATACGGTCCGATGAACCTTGGATCCAATTTGCCTTTACAACCGAATCGAAGTATTTTCTTCCACAGAGATACTTTCAAAATACACTTTATCCCCGATCTAATACTCCATATCTTTTCTTTTTAAATCTGCATATGATTTCTGACGATCTGCAGCTGCTTTCAGACTGTCCTGTATTACTTTTACTTTTTCTTTTATTTCTCTAATCAAATTAACCTCGTGAATCTTGTTCTTACTAAGCTCTATCCAGTACAACGATGTTCGACATTTTTTATTGTATAAAGCCTCGTAAGGAGCAATTTTGATACTCGATTGAAAGCAATTATTATATGCAAATTCAATCAATGACAAGTATCATTCCCATGTACCTTCAAACTAAAGAATACAACATCTCAACATATCTTCGAGTATCTGAATAATTCACTCGGATTGACCATTTGTTGGTGGGTGAAAAGCACTAGTAAAGTGTAATTTCGTACCTAATGCATCTTGCAGTTTCTTCCAAAACTGCGATGTGAACCTCGGATTTTTATCTGAAACAATAGAAATAGGTACTCCATGCAATCTCATAATCTGAGAAATGTATAACTCAGCAAGCTTCTCAAGTGAATAATCTGTACGAATCGAGATGAAATAAGCCGATTTAGTAAATCTATCAACCACAACCCAAATTGCATCTTTCTTACTCGGTGACAAAGGTAAACCCGATACAAAATCCGTCGTGATTTTGTCCCATTTCCATTCAGGAATCATAATCGGTTGTAACAAACTAGATGGCACCTTCAGATTTAACTTGCTGACATATCAAACATTTTGAAACAAAATCGGAGATATCTCTTTTCATTCCAGACCACCAATAATACTGTTTCAAATTATTATACATTTTCGTACTACTCAGATGTACAGATAACCAACTACTATGAGCTTCGTTCAAAATCATCTGAATTAACTCTAAATTTCTCGAAACATAAATCAGATCTCAAAATCTCAAGCAATCATCACTATCAACTCAGAATTCAAAATCAGAATTCAAATCACATTGAGCTCATTTTGTTATTATCTTATTATCAACCTTTTGAGCATCAACAATCCGCTGTAAGAACAAAGGTCTCAGTTTCAATTTCGCTAAAACCGAACCATCATCAGACAAAGCTAAATGAGCATTCATGGAACGTAATACAAAAAATGATTTCTGACTCAAAGTATCAGCAACAGCATTTGCTTTTCCAGGATGATAATCGATAACAAGCTCGTAGTCTTTTAGCAGTTCTCGCCATCTTCTCTGTCGTAGATTCAAATCTTTCTGAGTCATCAGATATTTTAAACTCTTATGATCAGAATATACATGACATTTCTCACCAATCAAATAGTGGCACAAAATCTTCAATACGAATACAATCACAGTAAGCTCAAGGTCATGGGTCGAATAATTCTTTTCGTGAGGCTTTAACTGTCTCAAGGCATAAGCTATGACTTTGTCTTCCTGTATCAAAACGCAGCCCAAACCGTTTAACGAAGAATCACTATAAATCACGAATTCTTTACCTGATCCTGGCTGTACTAACGCTGCAGTTTCAGTCAATAGAGCTTTCAACTGATCAAAGCTTTTCTGACACTATCTAGAACAATCGAATTTCACATCTTTCTGAAGTAGTTTCGTCAATGGAGTCACAATCATCGAAAAGCCTTTTATAAATCTCCTATAATAACTGACAAGTCCTTGAAAACTGCGGACTTCAGAAACATTTCTTGGAGGCTTCCAGTCTAGAATAGTCGAAACTTTACTTGGATCAAATCGAATACCAGATTCTAATACAATATGGCCTAGAAAACTGACTTCTCGTAACCAGAATTCACCTTTGCTAAACTTCGTATATAACTGTTTATCTCGTAAATTCTGTAGCACTATTCTCAAATGTTTGGCATGCTCAGTTTCATCACGCAAATAAATCAAAATGTCATCAATGAATACAACAACAAATTGATCTAAATACTGTCTGAAAATTCTGTTCATCAAATCCATAAAAACATCAGGTGCATTCGTTAATCCAAAAAGCATAACTAGAAATTTGAAAAGGTCGTACCTCGTTTGGAAAGTAGTTTTCAGAATATCTGAATCTTTTACTTGCAACTGATCTATTCATCAAATCCATAAAAACATCAGGTGCATTCGTTAATCCAAAAAGCATAACTAGAAATTTGAAAAGGTCGTACCTCGTTTGGAAAGTAGTTTTCAGAATATCTGAATCTTTTACTTGTAACTGATAATATCCAGATCTAAGATCTATCTTTGAAAACAAAGTAGCTCCTTTCAACTGATCAAACAAAATGTCAATTCGGGGAAGTGGATATTTGTTCTTGGTAGTCACTTTGTTCAATTGATGATAATCAATGCACATTTTCATCGTGCCGTCTTTCTTTTTCACAAACAAAACTGGTGCACCCCAGGGAGAATAACTCGGTCGTACGAAGCCTCTATCTGTCAATTCTTGCAACTAAATTTTAACCCTTTTAATTCAGTCAGTGCCGTTCTGTATGGAGCTATCAAAATCAGAGTAATCCCTGGCATTAATTTAATACCAAATTCAACCTCTCGGATCGGTGGTAAACCTAGTAACTCTTCAGGAAACACATCTGGGTAATCACATACAACTGGCACTAATTCAATCTTCTTTTTAGCCATTTTCGTGTCAAGTACATAAGCTAAATAAGCTTCGCAACCATTTCTCACATATTTTTGAGCTAACATCATTGAAATCAATGTTGGCAGTCTATTCAAATATTCTGATTCAATTCGGATAATCTCATTCCTTGACATCTCAAATCAATCATCTTCTGTTTGCAATTCACAACAACATCATGTAATGTTAGCCAATCCATACCCAGGATTATATCAAACTCATCAAATGGTAACAACATCAAACCAGCTGAAGAATTATCAATGGACAATTCTTGCACACTTTATCAACCAAAACACACTTGCCTAAGGGGTTCGATACTCTAAATAAAAATTTAGTAGACTCTACAGGCAAAGTCATACTGGATACTAAATTCTTGCATATATACGAATGAGTAAACCCTGGATCTGTCAATGCAATAACTTTAGTGTCATAGAGAGTAAAAGTACTGGTAATGACATCTGGAGATGATGCTTCTTCACGTGCTCAAATAGCATAGGCTCGCGCAGGTGCTCTAGCATCAGATCTTGCTGCAGTGTCTCATGTCACACCTCTACCACCACTCACATTTCCAGTGTTTCTCGGTGGTCTACCCCTAGCTGCAGTGTTACTCAGCCTCATGTTCTGAAGATTATCTTTTTCAGCTAGCTCTGGGTAATCTTTTATAAAGTGACCTCGTGAACCATAACTGTAACAAGCTCGGTTACTACTTTTTCCCCAGTAATCTTCAAAATGCCATCTTCCACATTGTTAACACTTAGGCTTAACATCTTTTATGTTGCCAACACTCGATACTGATGTGGCTTGAGCTTTAGGATTAGTGTATTACTTCCTGCGATCTCTATTCTGATATCTTGTTGAAGCTGTCGGTCGATTGAAGTAATCTCTTAATTTCTTTAACAAGGAATCATAAGATTTATTCATCGATCTCTTCCTCAAATCTCTTGCCTCTGCATCAACTTTTCTCTTTTCTTTGCTGAGGTCCTCAACTTTATAAGCCCTCTTAACCTGTACTACAAATTCTTTCATCTCAAGTATCCCGACTAACAGCTTTATATCTTCATTCAATCCATCAACAAATCTTTTGCACATAATCTCTTCAGTAGACACGTATTCCCTAGCATACTTGCTCAAACATACAAATTCTCTTTCGTATTCTGCTACAGTCATCCTACCCTGTTTCAACTCCAAAAACTCTTTATTTTTCTGATCGAGGAATCTCTAGTTTATGTACTTCTTCTAGAACTCAGTCTGAAAGAATTCCCAGGTAACTCATTCCCTAGGAACCACCGATGTCAACGTTTTCCACCAGTGATATGCATTTTCTCTAAGCAAAGATACTACGCATTTAATACATTCATCTAGAGTACAGGACAACTCATGAAATACTCGGATGGTGTTCTCAAGCCAAAACTCAGCCCTCTCGGCATCATCATCAACCGTAACCCGAAACTCTTCAGCCCCATGTTTATGAATCTTATCAACAGGTGGCTTACTCAGTTGAATCGGATCTATTACTTGTGGCATAACCAGGACTTGTTGAGGAACAAGTGGGGGTGGAGGTTGTTGAGCAGCCAGATTCATTCGTACGAATTCCGTGAACCACTCAGTCATCATTTGGAAGAAGGCTTGCTTAGCCTCTTCTCCCTAACTACTAGATATCGGCCTAGATTCGATCGGAGCTGGCCCTTGAGCGGAAACAGGCGCATTACTCTCAACATCATTAGGTATCGCTCGTTCGGGATCCATTAGCGATATGAAAAACATATTGTAATTGTCAAAAATCATCACACTATCGCAATTCATATATATTGCATGTATAGCTAGAATCTTACATGCTATGTTAGTCCTATAATTGACTAAACTGTAGCTTTGATACAAATACAATGTAACACCCCTAACCCTTATTCGTCGTCGGACTAGAGTTAAAGGTGTTAAGGGAAAAATCTAAACATCTTGCATTCATTTCTAAATCACCACAGCATTATCGTCACACATCATTACAAAGTCCCTAACATAGGTCTACGAGACCTTAAACATGCTTTAGAAACGGGTCAGGACTAAACCGAGCACATACAATTTTTCTCAAAAACTTAACAAAATTTTCAAAGTTTCACAGGTCACACGCCCGTGTGAACAGGCCGTGTGCCTCATACGGCTTTAGACACGTTCGTATGTCTAACACGTGGCAAAACATGACATACATACTGACTTAACCACACGGCCACAAGACACACCCATGTGCCTTGGCCGTGGTTGAAACTGACTTGGGTCACACGGTCAACCACAAGCCCGTGTACCCTTCAAAATGGCTACACATGCCCCATGTACCAAGGCCGTGTGCCTTGCACGGCCACCAGACACGTCCGTGTGTCTAGGCCATGCTTGAGACTAACTTGAATAGCTAAATTAAAACAGACACACAGTCGAGACACACGCTTGTGTGCTCAACCGTGTGAGGTGCAATTAGGCTTGGTTTAAGCGACAATTTCCACTTAATTCAAGCACTCCAAAACCACAACATTTTAGCATCATTTACATTCATTCATAGGCAACCAAATCAACCAATTCATACATATTGCATAACATCCAAATACCATCAATTTTACTACTCAATTTTACAACTTAAATATTCTAAAATCATTAAAACTCACATAAGTTTCAAAAGGATAATTTCATCATCTTATCACCTATTTCATACCACAAAACTTACAAATTCAACATCCTATATTTAAACCATCATATGAACATTTTAAACATCACATTTCTACTTATTGGTAGTCATAAAACTAACTAATAATTTGAATTAAGGCAAGCGCACCTATCGAACAGTAGTATAGTTATGGTGAGATCGGAATATCATATCCACGAGAACTAAAAGTGCTAGTAGTTACTCTCTTTTTATTATCTAGCCTAAGAATTTAAGGGTGTTTTTTAAACTAAACTAATTTTCTAATTTATCTAAGATCATGACAGAGGCGAAAGTTGGAAAATACTTTAGAAAAACCAATCGAGAAGACAATACCCAAGAAAGAATCCACCTAGACTTCACTTATTACCTTTGACTTAGATTATTTATTCACTTGACTTATTCCATAGAAATCCCTAATTTATGTTAATATCTCTCTCGAGACTAAGAACAACTGACTCTAGGTTGATTAATTGAAATGTCTTTCTAATTAAAACCCCTATTGTCACATTAAATCGATCTATGGATTCCCTTATTAGATTTGACTCTAATCCGGCAGATTTATTCATCCTATCTCTAGGATTGCATTCAACTCTGCTTAGTTATGAATGATCTACTTTTAAACAGGGACTTTTGCTCCACTGAATAGGCACATCAATAACGTGGATTAATATCCTAAAATATTAAAGCAAGAATTAAAACTCATAATTAAGAATAAGACCAAGTATTTATCATATAAATCAAAGTATAATAAGATTCGTGATAGGGTTCATCTCCCTTAGTTATTTAGGGAGTTTAATTCATAATAATAATGAAAAACATCTCAAAGTTTGGAAAACAACAAAACATAAAGAAAACCCTAGAACTTCTAGGAAATTGGATGGAAATCTTTAGTCTTGATGTAGATCCTGGCTCCGAGGTGATTCAGATGGCTAGTCGCGAGTATTTTCTACCTCCCACTCTTTATGTCTCCCCCTTAATCCTCCTCTAGGGTGTTTATATAGGCTTTAAAATGCTTCAGAACCCTCAAAAGTGCCCTTTTCCGAATATAACTAGCCTTGAGCTTGGTAGAGACACGGCCGTGTGCAATGCCTGTGTGAAGGTGCTCAGGCCGTGTGTAATACTGAGTTGGTTCTTAGTCGACACGGCCATGACACACGGGCGTGTGGACTATCCGTGTGTCATAGACGAGTGTGTGGATCACCCGTGTGGAAGTGCCTAGGCCGTGTGAAACACTGATTTAAGCCTAATTTGTTCGTTTTTGGCCCATTTCTCGCTCTTTTTGCTATCCTAAGCTCTCCTGAGCATAAAACATGAAATTAAAAGATTAGGAGCATCAAATTCACTAAAACCAAGGAGAAATCATTCATAAATATGCCAAGCATGGGGTAAAAATATGTATCAATTATGGTTTATCACTTATCAAACATACAAATTAAATCAACTTAAAAGGCCATACATACCATTATTTACAAGCTAAGTCTCATGGCTAATCACAACACAAAACATACCAAAATGACACTAGCCTATACATGCCATATACCATATATACAACTCTCACAATGGTACCAAAATAGATGTCCAATAGTGTGAGTGAGTCACTGACGATCTCTGGATCTAAGCTAGTTTTATAACATTGTAAAATAGAGAACTTTCACTAATAAGCTTTAAAGCTTAGTAAGTTCATGATATAACACATTTAACTCATCAATTAAAATAAAATTCTATCAATTAGCTAACACTTAATGCAACTTATCTCATCATTCATTTACATAACCTCTCATCTACTTCATACTCAATACCATCAACCACATAGGTTCCGTACATACCTGTATCATTATGTTCTTATTTATTACATTTATCACTTCGATGCTCGATGCACTACTTCATTCGATCATACTTGAGCATTTGATGAACTCGCACACTTAGTGCCAACTAATTAGCCGAAGCTATAGTAATATCGCACACTTAGTGCTATTTCATTAAACCAAACTTATATCAGTATCGCACACTTAGTGCTATTTCATTAAACCAAACTTATATCAGTATCGCACACATAGTGCCATTTATTCAGCCATTACTATTATATTCTCGCACACTCAGTGCCATTTTTAATAGTCATAGCTATTTCATCTCTAGCACACTTAGTGCCTCAAATTTGATTCACATTTCACAAACTCCAACTTCTAAATCTCATTTTTATTTATTTCATCACATACAAACATTATACAAACAATATGTATTATACATGAACTTACCTCAGACATAAAAATGACGATATTAGTCGATCAATCAAGCACTTTGTTTTTGCCTTAATCTAGTCCAAATTTCTCCTTTCTTGATCTATATGTATTCAAAATTAACTTATTTAATCACCATCACATTCAATTTAATCCATAAACATATAGTTAGGGCATTTTACAAATTAGCCCTAATATTTTCACATTTTAACAGTTTAGTCCCTATTTCATAAAAACACAAAATACACATAATTTCAATGACCAAGCATAGCCGAATATCATAAGGACCTCTAGGAGGCCAAAACTTTCATTTATTTCATAATTACACCCCTGAATTTACACTTTTCTAAATTAAATCCTTAATATGCATTTTTACTCAAAATCACTTTACAAAACATGTATATCAAGCACTAAGCTTTCATAATTCATCATTAAATATCCTAAAACACATGAATTCATCAATGGCATATTTCAAAATCATCAACCAATTCAAAAACTAGGGAATGGGCTTGATAGATTACTAAGCAACGATCTCAAAAATGTAAAAATCATCAAAAACCGAGCTCAAAACATACCTTAATCACCAATCACAAGGGCCGAACCCTAGCTTGATCTTTTCTTTTCTTTTTCTTTCAAATTTTCGTCAAAGATGGATGATCATGGACAAATTTTATGCATTTGTTTTAATAAATCAACATTTAATTATCAAATTACTAATATAACCTTTTTAATTTCATTTAAAATCCACTAACTCATGCCCATTTATGTCATTTTATGAATTCAATGGTACATTTACAACATAAGGACCTTTCCTTTATTAAGACATAGCAGTTAACTCCTTTTAACAAATAGCTAGTCACTTTTACATTTTACTCGATTAAGTCCTTTTATCAAATTAAACACACATGATAAAATTTTCATACGAAACTTTCACACATGCTTAAAAACATACTGTAAACACAGAACATAATATTAAAACATATTTTTTCTGACTCAGATTTGTGGTCCCGAAACAACTATTCCGACTAGGGTTTAAACTGGGCTCTTACAATTTGGCTGATGACGTCACAGTTAAAAAGTTACATAGGCTGAGGACATGGGCTGTAACGCCTCGATTTTTGGGCCTGGAAGTACTGGGCCTTGAGCCTGGGTTCGGGCAGGAGACGGCTCGAATAAATGGGATGATTTAATTTTTATTATTAGTATTTAGTATGTTTAGTTAGTAATTAAATAAATTATGAGGGATTTATAGTGTGGGAAAAGGCTTGGGTTCGATTCAAGACTCTAGCAAAAAAATAAATTTAAATTTTATGCTACCTTAGGGAATCTGGGCAGTAGGCCTTATTAATAATTTGGGCTGAGTTTTAGCACAAACAAGCACCTGGCCCAGTGGCTAAGCACGCTAGGAGGGCGTGGGAGGTGCCTGGGTTCAAGGCACGGTGCGCGCAAATGGTTGTTTTTTTAGTATTCAGGTTACGGTTAAAATATGTGTTAAGAGGAGTTGTGAGCATAATCCAGCATAAGGAGTGACCGTGGCGCAGTGGCAGCAGCGTGCTGGGCACACAGAGAGGGCGCAGGATCGAGTCCTTGCACGGGTGAATTCTATTTTATTTTTTTAAAGCGGGCCAGAACTGAAACAAGTAAGGGTTATAAATTATTGTGGCAGTATTATATCGAAAACAAGGTTGTGTCCCAGTGGCCAGCAGCGTGGGGGTGTGCTTGGAGGACCTAGGTACGCGCGAAGGACTCTCTTTTTGTTACATGCGTGAGGGAGAGTAGAGTAGTAGAGTTGGACCGAAACTCTTCTTAGCAGCATGATGAAGTGGTGGATAAGGCTGCTGATCAGTTAGGAGTTTGAATGAAATTCAAACATTGAATTTGGCCATGAATCAAGGAGCAATTCATGGAATTGGAATTTAGGAAGAATTTTTATGCCGAAATGCACTCATTCGGCCATAGTAAATAAGTGCCGTTTATTTTTGGCCTTTATGATTCATTTTTCTTTTTGGGTTAGTTGGGGTATTTTAATTTGGCCAATCTTGCTTCCCTTTCAATCGGTTCTTGTTTTGTTTTATTTCAAATTTATATCTTTGTTCTTTTTGCTCATTTCATTCTCTTACTCTCTTAGTTCTTCAAGCCGAGGCCATTAACCCATTCCTCTCATTTCTTTTATTGTCATCTTCCCATCTTCTTTGCTTTACCAATCATAAAGAAAAAACCTCTCCCATTCAATCACCTTAGCCGATCACTCACAAAAGTCGAAACCGCAACTTTTGTTTTCCCCTTGTGCCGATCTCTTTTACTTTTACTCATCTTTTTGTTAAAGCCAAATCCCCCAACTATGTTAGCCTTGTCGACATCTACTCCCTCTCATCATCGAGCTTTCATTTTTCTTCCTCCCTTGTTTGTTGAAAAGTCGAGGTCACCATACTTTAAGAGGTTGACAGCCGAACACCTTTAAATCTCTTGGACTCATCCTTTGCTCATGATAGGGGTAGGAAAGTATTGGAAACATTCTTCATCGAATTGATCTCGTGGTAAGTATTCGTAACCCACTTTCCATTCGTATCTTGTGGTTCTAGAAAAAAATCGAGTAATCCTTAATCGCTTAGGGAGGCTATCGTTTTGGACTAAAGGGTTTATTGGGTTTATTTATCGTTTTATTATGAGTAAGGTGGAATAAAGGCTATCGATCAAGGAGCAGTTGGAAGCGAGGACATCGAAACGACTGGATCTAGACTTAGTCATTATTTGCGACAAAGGTAAGCAATCTAAGGCCATTAAGGGTGTTGGCAATTTTGGTAAGGAAGATATCATTAGTCATCATATGGTTTTGGATATAACTTTTTAAGTAATCAATTGTAGGATAGGTACATGGTAGATTTTGGCAAACGATCGTCGTAAAATAGGTGTGTAAACGACACCCAGTAGTAGACTAGATCGGTAAAAGTTGAAAAGCCAAAATACCGAAAAGCCGGTATTTCGAGAACTTACGAGCGTGCGAGCACTCGTGGGATTGTTTGTGTTGATAATATTGGTAACTTCAATGGTAAGATTGCAAAGTGCGCAATTTCGTGCACCTCGATGAATTTGGGCTTCGATGGGTTGAAATTAGGTAATGGGCAACGGGCCCATTTTGATAAAAACGTCTAGTAAATATTCTGAAGACACGTTAATAACTGTAATGAGCATTAAACCCTAAAAAGATTGATAAAATTACTAACATACCTCTGTAAGGTAGAATTACCGTAATACCCCTAAATGGGTAAGTTTATGATTACGCCCCTCGAGGGTAAATAACTGTTCTTACGCTATAATCTGGCTGTCTTTCTAAAGAATGCCTTGTTAATTATATATATTCTGCATACATGTCATACTGCATGGGTTGGGTTTTGTTATGGAGGAAGAACCCGTTCTGGTGCTTGTGCCACATATTCTGATATAAACAGCTTTACTGTGGATTATAGTTAGTGCCGCAACCAGTGCTAACACTGTAAGTGTAGGGATGGCGTGGGTGATTTATTCCTCACAAGAAGTGTAGGGATGGACGGAGGCAAGTGCAGGGTTAGATGGGGTTATCATGCATTAATCATATGGGACTGTTTTGTTATGGGCCCAACTGTGTTAATATGGGCAAGGCCCAAATATCTCGACTTGTAATAGGGCTACGGCCCAGATTGATACTGATATGGGCTAGGCCCAGTATACTTTGATACTGTAAGGGGCTATCGCCCAGATTAATATTGATATGGGCTAAGGCCTAGTTAACTCTGATGTCTGAATAGGGCTTAAGCCCAGTAAAGCTTGAACTGATTTGGACTCTGGTTGGGATACTTTACGCACTGAGTTTTCCAAACTCACCCCGTCTTTTATTTTTTTCAGGTAATCCCCAGCGTTAGTGGATCGGCGCTTCGAGGGACTCGGAGATGGCCATATGATTACTTGGACTCTAATTCTGTTTTAAATTCTGGTTTGGGTTTTAAATTTTGTAATAAGGCCTCTTTGGATTTTGCTTTAGTTTGGGGATTTTTAGTTGTTACGTTTATTATCTACTTTAAGTAGAACTCGGTTTTCTAAAAACATTAATTGTTTTTTTATCAACACATTTTCGCAAACGACGAACTTTTATAAAGCTTCCGCAACTTAATTGGTTTTTTTTTATAACAACAATTAAGGTTTTAAAAGTATACAACCTTTCAATAAGCCATATTTCAAAATTAACAAACACAAATTGAGACTTAAGTTTTAAATAAATAAGAAGGGTTTTCAATGGAAACAAGGTTTTCGAAAAACACTTCAATGTGACATGCCGAATTTGGACCTAACTTCTAGGCCGGGTTTGGGGTGTTACATGGGCTTGTCCTAAGCCATACGGGCATGTGTGACCACATGGCCTACACACACAGGCGTGTGACTCTCCAAAACATGAAAATTTTCTAAGTGTTGTAAAAGCTTAGGAAATTCCCAATTTAGTCCTGCATCTTTCTCGATGTATGTTGGGCCTTGTAGGCCCGTATAAGGGATGTTAAGTATATGTTTGAATAACCTTAATTGGAACGAAATTTTATGGTCTGGTTTTTGGGTGTTTGATTGCGTTCAAGTATAGTAATGCCTCGTACCCTATTTCGGCATTGAGTACGGGCAAAGGGTGTTACAAGGTTAAATGAGAATTTCACATGTTTCTTCGATTCAAAGCTTATACGGTTCATGTACATACCTGTACCATCTCGTATCAATCTCATACTCATCCATATCTTTCATATACCCATTGAGCCATACAAAATACTATCGGATACCTGGGAAACTCGCACCTTAAGTGCCACATATATATAGCCGAAGCTATCTCAATGTCATATCACATATAATGCTCGCTTTATAATAGCTCGTTTTTGGTCAAAATGAAACAGTGGTTTTAGAACCAGAAATTCAAAGTTAAAATAAATTATTTTATTATTATGTTATTATTTACAGCATGATTGAATGATTGTGTGAAAGTTTCGATTAGAAATTTTATCGTTTGATTAGTTAATTTGATAAAAAAGACTAAATTACGTAAAGTGGAAAAGTGCTCTTTTAATAGTTAAAGGTATCTATTAGCTATGGATTATAAAAGTAAAGGTACTTATGTGGTGAATAATCCATTAATTTGTTTAGTTGACAACTTTGGGCATTAAATAGATTATGTTAATGGTTTTGTACTAAGGTTAATTTGGTAATTAATTTAATAACTTAAAATTAAATTAAGTAAAATACGGTGTCATCTTCAAAAGTTCATATCACCGCCGAATTTTAAGCTTGAAAAGCCATTAAAATACCTTGAAGCTTTCGGCAACTCTAATCTTTCAAAATAGGTATGTCTTTTGTTCCGTTTTTAATGATTTTGTGTTTTTGAGATCGTTGCCACTAGGTCTATCTAGCCCAAGGACTATTTTGCAAAAATGTTAAAGATTTTGAATGTTGCCATTGATGGATACATGAGTATGTTGATGTTTAATGATAGATTATGAATGGTTGTTGATAGATAAACAAGTTTTGTTAAGTGATTTTTAGTGAAAATGCCAATTAAGGATTCAATATGAAAAGTTTGTGGTTAAAATGTCAAATAAATGGAAAATATGGGCTGCTAGGGACTTAATTAAAATTTGGCTAGCATGGGTTGTGGTTGAATTGCATTAATTTGTGTTTTTATGAAATAAGGACTAAATTATAAAAGATGTGAAATACTAGGGGTAATTGTGTAAAAATTACCTTAACGTAACAGTCTGGTTTAGACCCTAGTCGGAATAGTGTTTCGGGACCACAAATTCGAGTCAAAAAATATTTATATAATATTTTTCGTGCTTGTGATATGTGTATTAGAATGTCTGAAAGTTTCGTATGAAAATTTAGTGGTTTGTGTGCTCAATTTGATAAAAGGACCTAATCGCGTAAAATGTAAAAGTGGCCTTCTAATTGTTAAAGTGCCTATTTGATATGTCTTTGTAAATGAGAGGTCCTTATTATGTTATTAGACCATTAATATTTTAAATGGACATTGTTTGATATCCATTATAAGTTTATATGTTTATTATATTAAGGTCAAAATTGGTATTTGGTGATTTAAGTTATATTTACTAAAATAAAACATCAAAATCATGTTATATTCATCCTTGTTCAGCCGAAAATAGAAGAAAATCATAGGGTTCTTGAGCTTTGAATGTTTGACCATGATAAAGCTTGATTAGAGGTTTGTTTTTGTTCAGTTTTTGATAATTTCTACGTTTTCGTGATCGTTGCTTAGTATATTATCAAGCCCATGTCTTAATTTTTTATTTTGATGATGACTTTGAGTTATGCCATTGTTGAGTTTTTAAGCTTTGTGAAGTTAGTTGATGGAAAATGAAAGACATGTTTTGGGTTAGTATATTTTGTCTTTGAATTTTTGATGAATTTGAGTAAAATGGACTAAATTGTGAAAATAAGTTTTTGAGGGACTAAAATGTGAAATAAATGAAATATGTGGCCTTGTATGAGCTATATGAAAATTTAGCTAAGCTTGTATAAAAGGAAATTTTGAGTATTTTGTGATTTTGTGAACTAGGGACAAAAATGCAAAAAATGTGAAAATATGAGGGCTAATTTGTAAAATTCCCAAAATATGTGTTTTTGGATTGGTTTGAATGATTTGGTGAATAAAATGGTTAAATTTGAATATGTTTAGATTAAGAACCAAAGAAAACTGAACTAGATCGGGGAAAATCAAAAGTCATTGAATAGTCGACTCTGTTCGTCTGAATCCATACGAGGTAAGTCTATATACAAATAAATGTATTTGAAATGGTTTATTTATGTTTATATACTATTGAACTATGTTGAATGGATATAAGTCTTGAATATGATATTTCCAAGAAAGTATCGACAAAGTTCCGATGTCCGAAAAGTCCTGTACGAACCATAGGAATAGTTAGGATACATATGTCATGACATAGGATTTTCGATATCTGTTTTCATGTAAGACCACGTCTGGGACATTGGCATCAACTTATGATTTACGTGTAAGACCACGTCTGGGATGTTGGCATTGTACGAGCTTTTTGAGCTATCAGCGTATCCTTAAGATTCCGAACGGTTCAACGAGCATTTCGAGAAATGAATGAATATATGAGATGTGTATTCGATTCAGGTACGTTTGAAATGTATACTATGTTTGAGAACAAAGGTAAGTATGTGTACAAGTTATGATATGTGATATAAGTATGAGAAAGTAAGTTATTTGTGCAAATGAATTGAGTATATTATAAACCGTAAATTATACTTATTTTTACCCCATGTTTAATGCATTTTATGGATGATTTCTCATTAGAATTTGTGATTTCGATGCTCCTAATGCTTTAATTTCATGTTTTATACTTAGGAGAGTAGAGGAGAGTGAAAGAAACAAGAAATGGGCCAAGGTACGAAATCAACACGGCCTGGACCCCCTCACACAGGAAGACCACACGGCCGTGTCAATTTGGCAGGCTCGAACACGGGCGTGTCCCTACAGAGCCTGTAACACCCCAAACCTGGCCTAGACGTTATGACCGGATCTGATGCGCCACATCGAAGCGTTCAAAACATTCCGTATTACTTAGTTTGGAAAACTTAGTTGGTGCTGTAAAAGACACTTTTAAAAGTAGGTTAAAGTGAATGGAAGCTGTGCACCAGGTAGGAAACCAGGAAGAAGAGGAGGTGAGTCCGTCGGACTGCTTAAGTACCAAGCTCCCTTCGGATCCAATCCTAGACATGCACACCGCCATTGCCACACTCTAACATCTCGTATAATTTTGAGAAAACCGTTTGGTTATGTCCATATTAATAAAATGATTAAGGTTGAAAACGTTTGCTTAGCGGAAGTCTTACTTGTATTCGTGTTATTTTGAAATTACTTAATGTTTTTGAAAACGCGTCCTAGAGCTAATCCATCTTGTTAGTTATCATAGTTCAGTTTTATCATAATAGAATTAAATAATAAAGAAACAAACCAAACCATAAAAATAATTAAGCTGTCTTATTACATTTAAAAACCCAAAACCATAAACGAAAATATGGGAAAATCTAGTTCACTAGAAGAAAACGAATTTGCAGAAAACGTGTGGCCACTCCGAATCCCGCCCAGCTCCAAGTCCACCAACTAGGGATCACCTGCAAGGATGGAAGAAGAAGGGGTGAGTTTGGGAAAACTCAGTGTATACAGAAACCCTGTAACACCCCGAACCCGAGACCGACACCGGGGTCGAACACGAGGTGTTAACAGACTTTAACCCCCTTATAAAAATATTTTCCAGACACTGCCCAATCTGTGTACTAGTCGTTTTAAAAATCATATCTTGAGTTTCGTAACTCGAAAATCAGTTTCGTAATTTTTCCCAGAAACTAGACTCATGTGCCCATCTATGTATTTTTTCTAGAATTTTAACCCCTAAGATGACCGATTGCTTCACTCCCTTCTTCTTCCTTTCAATTCGGCCAAGAAGAACCAAGGAACACAACTTGTTTTTCTTTCTTCCTTAGAACATTCGGCCAAGGGGAAATGAAGAAAGATGGACACTTTTTTTCTTTGTTTTCTTTCTTACTTTCACGGCAATGGGGAGGGGAAGAAACAATTACACACATCCTTTCCTTTTTCCATTTCTTTATTCCCCATACTTCTTATTATATTTTATCCTACATACCTCACTAGGCCAACATGTTCCCAACATGTTTCCACCCATAGCATGGCCGGCCACTACATATTAGGGAGGGGGAATTTGACATGCAAGTCCCCTTTTTCTTCCACATGCACTAATAGGTCCTCATGCATTGACCTATCACATTTTAAAATTTTCTCATATAAGTCCTATTGACTAAATTCACATGCAATCGACTAAATCGAAGCTTGAAATTTTCACACATTCATGATTACATATTCTAGACAATAAACATCACATTCAAACCTTTCGGTGACTCGGTTTAGCGGTCCCGAAACCACTTCCCGACTAGGGTTAATTTTGGGCTGTCACAAACCCATCCAAAGCCTAAATTAGCTCGAGCCCATTGGGCCTAAGCCCTATTCAGATCACAGAACACAGTGGACCGAAGCCCTTTTCAGAATACAGTAGCAAGGCCTTAGCCCCTTTTTACATAATAGTGTGGCCCATAGGCCCAGTTCAGTAACATAGGTAACAATAGTAGTAATACATGCAAACCCATCTGGGGAGCCTACTCAACCCACCAACCGCTACACTGCCCCCGTACCAGCCCTACACTCCATGTGGGGAATATCTCAACCCACCCAGCCCTACACTCCACAGTTGCAGCAACGCTGCTCAAATATCAGTAAGTTGAGGCAAAGCCTCCAGTACGTGGATGAACCACTTTCAATACTTCCTCCATCAATACCCCAATCCCATGCAACAGATATTAATAAAAGCATATCATGTAAAATACAGTATTAATCAATCATGCAGTTTAGCCAATTTAAACCCTAGGGGTATATCGGTAATTTTACTCATTAGGGGTAATTCTCGTAACTTAGCAACTACACAAGCTACTTCAGCAATTTTCAACAGTTTTATGCAGTTTGGTTCCACCATCTAAAACAAGCTAATTTGCCCATCTCTTACCCATATTGGTCCGTAAGCCCATTGGGCCCAGTTTTGGCCCATCGATGCCCTGTTTTTTCGAAGTACGTTAAGACGTCACACAAACTTACTTACCACCTTGCGGTGCTAGATCTAACATTTACTCTACGTCTTGAGAGCATTCGCATACTCACGAGCCCATGAAATGCCAGAAATTTTGGCATTTCGGCTTTTGCCGAATTGAACTAAGAAAGGGTGTTCGGTACACACCTGATTCGCGACGACTACTACTGAGATCTCTTCCGATGTCCTACAATTGATTAGTATAGTTCTTATTTACAAACCATAATCACTAAACCCCAAAACTTACTCATCCAAGACCGAGCCATGTCCCTAAAAACCTTTAAAACCTTACCTTTCTGCAAAAACTGATAGCTAGCTCCGAATATGATTGCCCCAAGGAACCACGCCTTCTCCAACGCTTAAATAAACACTAATCATTGACAGAAAACATTGGTTAAAGACCTTAGAGAGCCAAAGGCCCAAATCGACAGCCTCCCTATAGTTTAGGGACTTCGGCTTTTCCTAACTTGTAAAAATAGGACCAGATCTGAGATGATGAACACTTACCCCTTACTCCTTTTTGATCTCCACGCAATCTGGTGCAGATTTATCTTTCAAACGATGATAGAACTCGACTCCTGGAGTTTTGAAGTTTCGGCTATAAGCCCCCAAATCTATGGTTTTTCGGCTTTTGGGTGGTGAAGGAGATGACAATGTGGGGCTATAACCTTGATGTAGAATTGCCGACAGGTATCTAGGGTTTAGAAAAGATGATTGTCGTTTATTAGGCACAAAAATATCGAAGGATTTGGCTTGGAAGAAATCGGCACAACTAATGTATTTTTCGAGGTTTCGGCTTTTGTGGTTTTGACACAAGTGTTGATGAACAGTAGGTTTGATGAACGGTTTTGAAGAAGAAAAATGAAGAAAGAAGAATAGAGAGAATGGTGGTTTCGACTAGAGAGGAAAAAGAGAGAAAAGAACAACCCTAAGGTGTTTAAGCAGAAGAAAACGGCACCACTCAATACCCTAAGTGCCGAAATACTAACCTAATACCCCTCTGCCGAAATCCCCTTTCTAATTCCCCTAATTCGGCCAACTCTTAGCCTCTCTCCAAATCCCTTAAATCTTTCCCCTTATCACTCCTTAATCCAAACGTTTGGACAGATTCAAACTCTCCTTTAGCAGACTCCACCTGGACTCCAACACTACCCCTCCTGCACTTAAAAATAAATGCATCTATTTGTCAACACAGGGAATCGATCCCATGCCTTCCCCAATGCTCCGCACGCCACCTTTTTAGGAGCCTAGTGGCGTCACCCTTGCCACTTTACTAAGGCTCTTTTTGTGATGCAATTTACCCATAACTCTATACAAGGGCCATCTAGCCAGAACCCCTAACTCCTAAGTCCAAAAATTCAAAAATTCAACCGGGTTTTGGCCAACACATGGGCCTTCTATAAGCCCATTTACCTACTCAAAATATTAATTTCACATCCAAATACAAAATTTTAAAATCTTTACAAAATATTGAAAACCGTGAATAAATTCGAAAACCAGGATGTTACAACTCTACCCTCCTTAAAGAAATTTCGACCTTGAAATTTTACCTTATTAGAACAGTTGAGGGTACTGTTGACGCATAGCCTTCTCAGTCTCCCAAGTAGCTTCTTCTTTGCCATGGTTTCTCCAAAGTACTTTCACTAGTGGAACTGATTTCCTTCTCAACACCTTGACGTCACGATCAAGTATTTGCACAGGTTCCTCTTCGAAAGTTAAATCTGACTGTACCTCGATTTCTGCAACTGGTATGATATGAGTTGGATCAGATCGATACCGCCTCAGCATGGATACATGAAAAGCGTCGTGGATACGATGCAGTTCTGGTGGTAACTCTAGCTGATAAGCCACTGGTCCAACCCGCTTAACAATTCGGTAAGGCCCAATAAACCGTGGGCTCAACTTACCCTTCTTACCAAATCTCAAAATTTTCTTCCAAGGGGAAACCTTCAAGAAAACCATATCCCCAACAGCGAACTCAATCTCTTTGCGCTTCAGATCCGCATACAACTTCTGTCTATCGGATGCCTCCTTTAACCGATCCCTTATCAGCCTAACCTTGCTTTCAGTGTCTGCCACCAATTCCGGTCCAAGCACTCGTCGTTCACCCAACTCTGTCCAACACGTCGGCGTACGACATCTTCACCCATAGAGCGCTTCATATGGTGCCATCTGAATACTTGCTTGATAGCTGTTATTGTAAGCAAACTCCGCCAATGGCAAGTAGTCCTCCCAACTTCCACGAAAATCAATGATACAACCTCTCAACATATCTTCCAGAACCTGAATAACCCTTTCTGACTGTCCATCTGTCTGTGGGTGAAAAGCGGTGCTAAAATCCAATCGTGTACCCAACGCTTCCTGCAACTTCCGCCAAAACCGAGATGTAAACCTAGTGTCTCGATCAGAAATTATCGACACTTGCACCCCATGCAGTCGCACTACCTCCGCCACATATAACTTGGCCAACTTTTGCAGTGAGTAGTCGGTACGAACAGGTATGAAATGAGCAGATTTTGTGAACCTATCCACAACCACCCACACCGAATCTTTCTTGGTGGGTGTCAAAGGTAACCCACTCACAAAGTCCGTTGTTACTCTTTCCCACTTCCATAGCGGAATTTTCACAGGTTGCAGTAATCCCGAAGGCAATTAGTGCTCAGCCTTAACCTGCTGGCACGTTAGACATTTCCCAACAAATTCAGTCACCTCTCGTTTTAATCCGGGCCACCAGTACACCTTTCGCAAGTCTCGATATAACTTATTCCCCCCAGGATGCATGGCATAGAGTCCACCATGAGCCTCTTTTAGAATTAACTGCCTCAATTCAGGGTCCTTTGGAATACAAACCCTTCCACGAAAGCACAGAACTCCTTCAGTGTTCAACCCAAAATCCTCGTTCTCACCACTCTTAACTTGCTGGAACCGAAGAGCTAATGAATCGTCCTTCAACTGTTTTTCCTTAATCTGCTCAGTCCAAGTAGGCCTTACTTGCAGTTCTGCCAACAAGCTTCCATCGTCGTACAGACTTAATCGTGCGAACAAGGCTCTCAAATCAGTAACAACCCTTCGACTCAACACATCCGCCACCACATTAGCCTTTCCTGGGTGGTACTCTATCGAACAGTCGTAGTCTTTAAGCAACTCCACCCATCTTCGTTTCCTAAGGTTCAACTCCTTCTGAGTCAACAAATACTTTAGGCTCTTATGATCTGTGTATATGATGCACTTTTCCCCATATAAGTAGTGTCTCCAAATTTTTAACGCAAAAATCACCGCTGCTAGCTCCAAATCATGCGTAGGGTAATTCACCTAATGAGCCTTAAGCTGTCGCGATGCATAAGCGACCACCTTGCCCTCTTGCATCAGTACGCAACCTAACCCTACATGCGACGCATCGCTGTATACAGTAAAGTCCTTTTCGGACACCGGTTGAATCAACACTGGCGCTTCAGTCAATACCTTTTTCAACCGATCAAAAGCTTTTTGCTGTTTCTCGGTCCAGACAAATGGTACTCCTTTCCTTATGAGTTTTGTCAAGGGTGCCGCCATCACCGAGAAACCCTCCACAAACCTTCTGTAGTAACCTGCTAACCCTAAAAAACTCTGAATTTCTGATACTGACCTAGGTGGCTTCCATTCCAGAATCGCTTCAATTTTACGAGGATCCACCTTAATTCCCTCGGCAGAGACCACATGCCCTAGGAAGGTTACCTCCCTCAACCAGAATTCACACTTGCTGAATTTCGCATAAAGCTCCTTTTCCCTTAACACTTGCAGCACAGTACAGAGATGCTCATCATGCTTTGCCTCCGTTTCAGAGTATACCAGGATATCATCGATAAAGACGACTACGAACCGATCCAAGTAAGTTTGGAATACTCGATTCATCAGATCCATAAAAGCTGCAGGTGCGTTCGTCAGCCCAAATGGCATGACCACAAACTCATAATGTCTATATCGAGTTCGGAATGCTGTCTTATGAATATCCCCTTCTTTTACCCTTAGTTGATGGTATCCAGAACGAAGATCGATTTTGGAGAATACCGAAGCTCCCCTAAGCTGATCAAACAGATTGTCAATTCTTGGTAGTGGATACTTATTCTTAATCGTCAGTTTATTCAACTGGCGATAATCGATGCACATGCGCATCGTTTCGTCCTTTTTCTTCACAAACAGGATCGGTGCTCCCCAAGGAGACATACTAGGCCTAGTGAAGCCTCTATCTAACAACTCTTGAATTTGAGCCTTCAGTTCCACCAACTCCTTCGGTGCCATCCTATAGGGTGCAATAGATACTGGAGCTGTTCCCGGCAACAAATCGATTCCAAACTCAACTTCCCGATTCGGAGGTAATCCAGGAAGCTCTTCCGGAAAAACATCTCAGAATTCCCTAACAGTTCTGATGGTCTCCACAGTCAGATCCTTAGTTTCATCTTGGCTTACCAAAGCCAGATATGCCTCGCACCCCTTGCGCATCAGTTTCTCGGCCCTCAACGCTGATACTACATTGGATAAGTAATCCCTCCGTTCTCCAATAATCATTACCTCTTCATCATTGACAGTCCTTAACACCATCCTCTTAGCTGCACAATCCAAAGTTGCCTTATGCTTGGTCAACCAATCCATCCCTAGTATCAAATCGAATTCTTCAAGCGGTAACTCCATCAAATCCCCACAGAAAACCCCGCCTTGAATCTCCAGAGGCACCTCCTTGAAGAGTTTCTCTACCTTAACCGAATGACCTAAAGGACTTATCACAGACACCCCACACACAGTCTCCTCGAAGTGCACACCCAGTGCCCCAGAAATGTTATATGCCACATATGAATGGGTTGATCCCACATCAATCAGAGCAGTATAAGGTACACCATATATAAAAAACGTACCAGTTATGACATCAGGTGCGTCACCCTCCTCGCGGCGACGAGCAGTATACACCAAAGCTGGCTGACGAGCATCCGCGTTACCAATACCCCTGCCGGGTGCCCCCCGTCCACGGCCATTACCACCGCGACCTTGTCCACGACCTCTTGGCAGCGGCGGTCCATCCCTCACAGGTTGAGCCGGTCGCACAGCCCCTTGTTCGGCCCCCTGAGCCTGAGTGGCCCTCCTAGGACAATCCTTAATCCTATGCTCCTTAGACCCACAACGAAGACAAGCCCCAGAACGCTTCCAGCACTCTCCTTGATGCGTTCTGCTGCAATCCCCACATGCTTGTGGTCTACCTGTGTTCACCGGAACTGCTCGAACCGGTTCCTCCATCTTAGCTCTCTTAACATTTCGATTTGCAGCACCCGCTGGTCCAACATCCCTCCTGAACCGATTCCGATCCTTATCACGATTCCTCCATTCGGTTGCTTCACCTCCTCGGCTATCTTAGCCTTCTCTACCAGTGCAGCGAAATCTCGCTCTCTCTGCGGAGCTATGAGCACCCTTAACTCATCTCTGAGGCCATCCTCAAAACGAACGATGCGCTCGTATTCGATGGAAACAATGCCATTAGCATACCGACTCAATCGTAGAAACTCCGCCTCATATTCAGCAATGGTCTTATTTCCCTGAGTCAGATTCAAGAACTCCTTTCTGCGGGCATCCACATAGCTAGCTCCAACATATTTTGCCTTAAAGGTCTGTTTGAACAGCTCCCATGTTACCCTCTCAGCTGGGGTACCCTCTCTCACAGTAATCCACCACTGATACGCTTCATCCCGCAGCAACGACACCGCCCCTTTCAACTTCTGTTCTACTGAGCAGTCCAGGTCATCCATGATCCGCTCTGTGGCTTCCAACCAGTACTCAGCCACATTTGGGGCCACTCCAGATACGCCCCTAAATATCTCATCTCCGTTGGCCCGAAGTCGTTCAGAAATAGACCCCTTATTCATGGGCCCGATGTTAGCTCCGGCCACCCTTTCCAAAACCCTCAACATGGCTTGAGACAAAGCGTCATCCCCTGTGGGCCGGTCATACGGCCCATTTTCATTAACCGGTGGTGGATGTGCCTCTCCAGCTGGTATGTGTTCAGATGACGCAGATCCAGCTTGGGTGCTACCTCGGCCTCGACCACGGCCTCTTCCCCGAGTAACCCTTGTACTCATAACGATTTATCTGTTTACGAATTTTATGACATTAGTTTACTGGTTTCACTGTTTATTACAGAATGTCTTATGAACAGATAGAGTTTCAGAGTTATTTTCGCGCAATCACAATTTAGCTACGGTCCCAGTTTTGTATCCCTAATACTACATTATCAATAGCACTATCTCTAAGGCTCAATACTATCTATAGTGTTAGTCCGTTTCCATATAAATATTAAAGCAGAAAAAGAACACTTACAGACTTGGTGCCGGGGATTCAGTGTGCCACTTCCTTATTAGTCCATTTAAATTTTTTTTTTAAAATACCCATGTTTTCGTTTACCGAAAATAAAAAGATTTGATTTGAAAACACTTTTATTTTAAAACTACTGATTTAACCCCGTTTAACAATAGAAAAACTTTGAACATCTTCGAAAACTTATAGAAAAAACCTTTTTTTTTTAAAAGATTTTCGGACCCGATCCACAGCCGAGTTATTGCAACCAGGCTCTGATACCACTAAATGTAACACCCCAAACCCAGCCTAGACGTTATGACCGGATCTGATGCGCCACATCGAAGCGTTCAAAACATTCCGTATTACTTAGTTTGGAAAACTTAGTTGGTGTTGTAAAAGACACTTTTAAAAGTAGGTTAAAGTGAATGGAAGTTGTGCACCAAGTAGGAAACCAGGAAGAAGATGAGGTGAGTCCGTCGGACTACTTAAGTACCAAGCTCCCTTCGGATCCAATCCTAGACATGCACACTGCCATTGCCACACTCTAACATCTCGTATAATTTTGAGAAAACCGTTTGGTTATGTCCATCTTAATAAAATGATTAAGGTTAAAAACGTTTGCTTAGCGGAAGTCTTACTTGTATTCGTGTTATTTTGAAATTACTTAATGTTTTTGAAAACGTGTCCTAGAGCTAATCCATCTCGTTAGTTATCATAGTTCTGTTTTATCATAATAGAATTAAATAATAAAGAAACAAAACAAATCATAAAAATAATTAAGCTGCCTTATTACATTTAAAAACCCAAAACCATAAACGAAAATATAGGAAAATCTAGTTCACCAGAAGAAAACAAATTTGCAGAAAACGTGTGGCCACTCCGAATCCCGCCCAGCTCCAAGTCCACCAACTAGGGCTCACCTGCAAGGATGGAAGAAGAAGGGGTGAGTTTGGGAAAACTCAGTGTATACAGAAACCCATCCAAAGCCCAAATTAGCTCGAGCCCATTGGGCCTAAGCCCTATTCAGATCACAGTACCCAGTGGACCGAAGCCCTTTTCAGAATACAGTAGCAAGGCCTTAGCCCCTTTTTACATAACAGTGTGGCCCATAGGCCCAGTTCAGTAACATAGGTAACAATAGTAGTAATGCATGCAAACCCATCTGGGGAGACTACTCAACCCACCAACCGCTACACTGCCCCCGTACCAGCCTTACACTCCATGTGGGGAATATCTCAACCCACCCAGCCCTACACTCTACAGTTGCAGCAACGCTGCTCAAATATCAGTAAGTTGAGGCAAAGCCTCCAATACGTGGATGAACCACTTTCAGTACTTCCTCCATCAATACCCCAATCCCATGCAACAGATATTAATAAAAGCATATCATGTAAAATACAGTATTAATCAATCATGTAGTTTAGCCAATTTAAACCCTAGGGGTATATCGATAATTTTACTCCTTAGGGGTAATTCTCGTAACTTAGCAACTACACAAGCTACTTCAGCAATTTTCAATAGTTTTATGCAGTTTGGTTCCACCATCTAACTAACAAGCTAATTTGCCCATCTCTTACCCATATTGGTCCGTAAGCCCATTGGGCCCAGCTTTGGCCCATCGATGCCCTCTTTTTCCGAAGTACGTTAAGACGTCACACAAACATACTTACCACCTTGCGGTGCTAGATCTAACATTTACTCTACGTCTTGAGAGCATTCGCATACTCACGAGCCCATGAAATGCCAGAAATTTTGGCATTTCGGCTTTTGCCGAATTAAACTAAGAAAGGGTGTTCGGTACACACCTGATTCGCGACGACTGCTACTGAAATCTCTTCCGATGTCCTACAATTGATTAGCATAGTTCTTATTTATAAACCATAATCACTAAACCCCAAAACTTACTTATCCAAGACCGAGCCATGTCCCTAAAAACCTTTAAAACCTTACCTTTCTGCAAAAACTGATAGCTAGCTCCGAATCTGATTGCCCCAAGGAACCACGCCTTCTCCAACGCTTAAGTAAACAGTAATCATTGACAGAAAACATTGGTTAAAAACCTTAGAGAGCCAAAGGCCCAAATCGACAGCCTCCCTATAGTTTAGGGACTTTAGCTTTTCCTAACTTGTAAAAATAGGACCAGATCTGAGATGATGAACACTTACCCCTTACTCCTTTTTGATCTCCACGCAATCTGGTGCAGATTTATCTTTCAAACAATGGTAGAACTCAACTCCTGGAGTTTTGAAGTTTCGGCTATAAGCTCCCAAATCAATGGTTTTTCGACTTTTGGGTGATGAAGGAGATGACAATGTGGGGCTATAACCTTGATGTAGAATTGCCGACAGGTATCTAGGGTTTAGAAAAGATGATTGTCGTTTATTAGGCACAAAAATATCGAAGGATTTGGTTTGGAAGAAATCGGCACAACTAATGTATTTTTTGAGGTTTCGACTTTTGTGGTTTCGGCACAAGTGTTGATGAACAGCAGGTTTGATAAACGGTTTTGAAGAAGAAAAATGAAGAAAGAAGAATAGAGAGAATGGTGGTTTCGGCTAGAGAGGAAAAAGAGAGAAAAGAACAACCCTAAGGTGTTTAAGCAGAAGAAAACGGCACCACTCAATACCCTAAGTGCCGAAATACTAACCTAATACCCCTCTGCCGAAATCCCCTTTCTAATTCCCCTAATTCGGCCAACTCTTAGCCTCTCTCCAAATCCCTTAAATCTCTCCCCTTATCACTCCTTAATCCAAGTGTTTGGACAGATTCAAACTCTCCTTTAGCAGACTCCACCTGGACTCCAACACTACCCCTCCTGCACTTAAAAATAAATGCATCTATTTGTCAACACAGGGAATCGATCCCATGCCTTCCCCAATGCTCCACACGCCGTCTTTTTAGGAGCCTAGTGGCGTCACCCTTGCCACTTTACTAATGCTCTTTTTGTGATGCAATTTACCCATAACTCTATACAAGGGCCATCTAGCCAGAACCCCTAACTCCTAAGTCCAAAAATTCAAAAATTCAACCGGGTTTTGGCCAACACATGGGCCTTCTATAAGCCCATTTACCTACTCAAAATATTAATTTCACATCCAAATACAAAATTTTAAAATCTTTACAAAATATTGAAAACCGTGAATAAATCCGAAAATCAGGATGTTACAGAGCTTAAGTTGAGCTCAATTCAGAAAAGGCCAATTTTGAGGCTTCTAGGCATTCCAAAGCCTATAAATACACCCTAGAGGAGGAAGAAAAGGGGACACACAGAATAGGGGGTAAGGAATTACTCCAAGGAAGCCGATTGATCCATCTCAGAAGCTGGAGTCATCATCGAGACTGAAGATCTCTCCTCAATTCCCCTTCAGGAGTTTTAGGTTTTCTTTATGTTTTGTATTCTTTATTTTTATGAGATGTTTTCTTATTCAGTTATGAACTAAATCCCCTAAATACCTAAGGGGAATAAAACCTAAGACGAATCTTGTTATTATTTTCTGAATTGTATGATAAATATTTAACTTGTTTTTAATTATGTGTTCTTAATTCTTGTTTTGATATCCCAGGATACTGATTCAAGATAAACTTTTATTCAGAGGAGAAATAGACCTTGGCTAAGAGTATATTTATCATAATTAAGCGGAGTTGATTGCGCGCCTAGACATAGGGTGACAAGATTTTGCCGGATTAGGGTGAAACCTAATAAGGGGATCCATAGATCGAGTTAATGCAACCCTAGAGTGTTAATTAGAGAAAAGTCTCGGTTATTCAATCTAGGGATTAGACGTTATTAGTCTTGAATAGGGATAATAACATAACTTAGGGATCTCTACGGAACAAGTTGAATGAATAAATCGTCCGATTCGGAGCCAGAATAACAAGTAAAGTCTAGGTGGATTTTTCCTTAGGTATTGTCTTAAGTCAATCGATTTTTCCCAAAAGCAATTCCCCAATTCTTTTCTCTGTGCGTTCTCAGTTTAGATAATTAGTTAATTAAAACAAAACCCCATTATTTTTAGGCTAGATAATAAAAAGACAGTTATTACTAGTACTTTTCGTTCCTTTGGGTTCGACAATCCGGTCTTGCTAAAACTATACTACTGTTCGATAGGTACACTTGCCTACATCGCGATAATAGTTAGTTCAAGAATGAGTAATTATAAATATGTAAAACCTATCATGAAATAACGCGATCAAGTTTTTGGCGCCGCTACCGGGAAACTAATATATTAGAAACGCTTAATTTTTATTACTATAGCCATTTATTTTTCTTGCAATTTAATTTAATTTAATTATTATTTATTAACTTACATTTTTCTTCTCTTGGCAGGTTTTCATAGTTTATGACTAGAAGAAACTCGTCGGGACCATTACTTTTTGACGAAGAAATCGATCGCACAATACGTAGAAACCAAAGAGAAATAAGGCGAAGCTTAAGATACACGGAGAACGAGCAAGAAGACGATACTCAACCCCCAACCGAAGAGATGGCTGAAAACTAAGGCAATCAGCTACGTCCTACAATTGCGGTTAATCAAAATCCTGCTCCACGTACTATGTATGATTATGCTAAACTCTCTTTAATAGGAACTCAATCGAGCATAGTTAGACTTGTTGTAGCTGCAAATACTTTTGAATTAAAACCTAACACTATTCAAATGATATAGCAATTTGTTCAGTTTGATGGTTTGCAGGATGAGGATCCCAACGCTCATTTAGCCAACTTTTTAGAACTATGCGACATATTTAAAATCAATGGCGTTTCTGATGATGCCATTCATCTTCGATTGTTTCCTTTTTCATTGAGGAAAAAAGCTAAACAGTGGTTGAACTCGTTATCACGAGGGTCAATTACTACTTGGGAACAAATGACCGACAAATTTTTACTAAAATATTTTCCACAGGCTAAAACGGCTAAATTACGTAATGATATCTCTTCTTTTGTGCATATGGATTTAGAAACATTCTACGATGCATGGGAGAGATACTAGGACCTTCTGAGAAGGTACCCTCACCATTGGTTACCGTTTTGGCACTAAGTACAAATATTTCGCAATGGTCTGAATCCTTCGACTCGACAAATGGTTGACGCAGCAGCGAGCGGAACCATCAATAATAAAACACCGGAAGATGTCTATGAGTTTATAGAAGAGATGTCACTGAATAACTACCAGTGGGAAGTCATGAGGACAAAGCCAACGAAAACAACCTGCGTTTATAACATCGATTTGGTCACCATGCTCTCTAATCAGGTAGAACTCTTAAATAAAAAGATTGATGGTTTTCTTAATTCTTCACAGGTTCACCCAGTAATGCAGTGCGAAACAAGTAGTGGTGGAACAAACCATTCGGAAAACCAACCTTATGGCCACAACATGGATAACGAGCAATTAAATTACATGGGTAATAATCCTCGACTTCAAAACAATCCATACAGTAACACTAATAATGCAGGTTGGAGGAACCACCCCAATTTCTCGTGGGGAAGTCAAGGAAATCAAAGACCACAACATCCTCCGGGCTACCAACAACCACCCTACCAATAGGAAAAGAAGCCAAACCTTGAAGAGATGCTCTCAAACTTTATTTTGGTGTCAAAAACTCGTTTTCAGAACATTGAAACAACACTTAAAAATCAACAAACATCGATCCAAGGACTCGAGACTCAGATAGGCCAGCTGTCCAAACTGATCTCGGAAAGACCACTAGGAAGTTTACTTAGTAACACTAAAGAGCATGTCAAAGCAGTTACACTAAGGAGTGGGAAAGTGTTAGTGGAATTTGAAAAGAAGTTAGCACAAGAAGCCGTGGAAAGCAAAAGAAGGGAAGAATAACCTAAAAATAGTGACAAACCAGTGCTGGAGGAATATAAACCACCAGTTCCATATCCAACAAAATTAAAAAAAGATCGCATTGATGTTCAATTCGATAAGTTTCTTGAACTTTTTAATCAATTACATATCAACTTACCTTTTGTTGAAGCCATCTCGCAGATGCCTACGTACGCAAAATTTTTGAAGGAGCTTCTAACAAATAAAAGGAAGTTTAAGGACTTATCTACAGTAGAACTGAACGATGAGTGCTCAGCCATACTCCAAAACACACTACCAACCAAACTGAAACATCCAGGAAGTTTCACTATCCCTTGCTTAATTGGTAGTCTAAATGTTGAAAAAGCACTAGCTGATTTATGCGCTAGCATTAATTTGATGCCATATAAAATGTTCAAACAACTTGGTCTTGGGGAACCTAAACCTACTAGGATGAGTATACAATTAGCCAATATTTCTATTCAATATCCTAGGGGTATTATAGAAGACGTACTCGTAAACGTAGATAAATTCATATTCCTTGTTGATTTTGTTGTGCTTGACATGGATGAAGATGTGGAAGTACCCTTAATTTTAGGGCACCCATTTCTAGCCACTGCTAAGGCTGAAATCGATGTGGGTGACGGTAAATTGGTACTTAGAGTAGGTAACGAGGAGATTATCTTTAAAATTTATGATGCTGTGAGATTCTCTAGGGAACAGGATGATTCATGTTATTTTATTGACCCTATTGATCATATTACTCAAGACTCTTTTCAGGAAATTGTACAAAAGGAGACGAGGGGACCGTATCTAGCTCAAGGTGAGGAGACAGGTGAGGAACCTAATGACCATTCGTCAAGACAAGTAGAATATGATGGCATTAAGATAAACGATGAACTTAAGCAAAAACCCTCTATTGAGGAGCCTCTCAAACTGGAACTTAAACAATTACCAAACCACTTAGAATACGCATTCCTTGGAAATAATTCTACATTACCAGTTATTATTGCTTCTAACTTGCAACCCAAGGAGAAAGAGGAATTAATCCAAGTATTAAAAGAACATAAAAAGGCTATAGCTTGGAAAATTTTTGACATTAAAGGAATCAGCCCTTCTTTTTGCACCCACAAAATTTTGATGGAAGATGAGTACAAGCCGTGTGTGCAAGCTCAAAGACGTCTAAACCCCAACATGAAGGAAGTTGTAAAAGCTGAGGTAATTAAAATTCTAGATGCTGGAATTATTTATCCCATTTGTGACAGTTCTTGGGTAAGTCCAGTGCAGGTTTTCCCCAAGAAAGGAGGCGTGATGGTTGTGACCAACGAGAAGAATGAATTAATTCCAACAAGAACAGTCATAGGATGGAGAGTTTGCATAGACTACAGGAAACTGAATGTTGCCACAAGAAAAGATCATTTTCCCTTGCCATTCATTGACCAAATGTTGGAAAGATTATCCGGACACATGTATTACTGATTTCTAGACGGACTCTCTAGTTACTTCCAATACCCAATAGCTCCTGAAGATCAAGAAAAGACGACATTCACATGCCCATATGGTACATTCGCTTATCGTAGAATGCCATTTGGATTATGTAATGCTCCTGCTACTTATCAGCATTGTATGATGGCCATATTCGATGAACTCGTTGAAGATATCATGGAAGTATTTATGGATGATTTTTCGGTATTTGGTAACTCTTTCCATCTCTGCCTTAAAAATTTAAAACGAGTTTTAATAAGATGTGAGGAAACAATCCTTGTGCTTAGCTGAGAGAAATGTCACTTCATGGTTCAAGAAGGTATCGTCTTAGGACATAAAATTTCTAGTAAAGGGATTGAGGTAGATAAATCTAAAATAGAAACAATAGAGAAGTTACCACCTCCTAGTTCGGTTAAGGCTATTAGAAGCTTTTTAAGACATGCTGGTTTTTATAGAAGATTTATTAAGGATTTTTCTAAAATAGCTAAACCTTTTACTAAATTGCTAGAAAAAGATATACCTTTTAACTTCGATCAGGAATGTTTAGAAGCATTTAATACTTTATAGGATAAATTAATTAATGCTCCAATCATAATTGCACTTGATTGGAACTTGCCATTTGAACTTGCCATTTGAACTAATGTGCGATGTGAGTGATTTTGCAGTAGGTGCACTATTGGGACAGCGAAGAGACAAGCATTTTCAACCTATCTATTACGCCAACAAAACCTTAACGGCTACACAAGAAAATTATACTACTACGGAAAAAGAGTTGCTAGATGTGGTTTTTGCATTTGATAAGTTTCGATCATTTCTCATATTGCCTAAAGTTATTGTTTACACTGACCATTCTGCCCTTCGCTACCATTTAACTAAAACTGATTTATAACCTCGACTCATTCGATAGATTCTCTTATTGTAGGAATTCGACTTGGAGATTTAGGATAAGAAAGGAGCTGAAAATCTCGCAGCTGATCATCTGTCTAGGCTCGAGAAATCCAATACCAAAGAACTGGATGACATTGAAATAAATGATTCGTTCCCTAAAGAACAATTTTTCGCTATATCTAACTCCGAGGTACCTTAGTTTGCAGACATCACGAATTTTTTAGCTGCTAACATTATCCTAAAAGGGTTAACACACCAGCAAAAGAAGCAATTCTTTAATGATGTGAAAAACTACTTTTGGGACGACCCATTTTTGTTTTGCAGATCTGCAGATCAGGTCATTAGAAGATGCGTTACAAGATTAGAAACATCAAAAATATAAGAACATTGCCACTCAGGGCCAACCAAAGGACATTATAGTGGAACCAAGACCGCACACAAAATACTTGAATCAGGTTTTTATTGGCCTTCGCTGTTCAAAGACGCTATCAGGTATGTTACTTCATGTGACAAATGCCAACGGACAAGTAACATATCTAAACGTGATGAAATGCCTCAAAACTATATGCTTTCATATGAAATATTTGACGTTTGGGGTATCAATTTCATGGGCCCATTCCCTAGTTCATTTGGGAATAAATACATCTTAGTAGCAGTTGACTACATGTCCAAATGGGTAGAAGCCCAAGCTCTACCTACTAATGATGCTAGAGTGGTAGTACGATTCCTTAAAAAACTCTTCTCGAGATTCAAAACACCTAGAGCAATTATCAGTGGTAGGGGCACTCATTTTTGTAATACCCAATTTGAAAAAACCCGGAGTTCATCATAGAACAGCCACCCCATACCATCCTCAAACTAATGGACAAGTTGAAGTAGCAAATTGAGAAATCAAACGGATCCTTGATAAAACAGTAGAACCAAACAGAAAAGATTGGGCAACAAAAGTAGATGATGCCTTATGGGCTTACAGAACTGCTTTTAAGACTCCCATAGGGACATCACCTTATAGACTTGTTTATGGAAAAAGTTGTCATCTACCATTCGAACTAAAGCATAAATCTTTTTGGGCTATTAAATTTCTAAACCTTGATCCCGGACTTGTAAGAAAAAAATAGGTTGATGCAGTTGAACGAGCTTGATGAATGGCGAGCCAATGCATATGAAAATTCACGCCTATACAAGGAAGCAACAAAGCGGTGCCATGACATTTGTTTAAAGCAACAGAAACAATTTGAAGTTTGAGATCTCGTCTTACTATACAACTCAAGACTCAAATTGTTTCCTGAGAAACTAAAATCACAATGGTCAGGACCCTTCGTAATTCAATCTGTTCTTCCATATGGCACATTAGAGGTAAGTCACCCATCATACGGTACTTTCAAAGTAAATGGACACCGTCTCAAACTTTATGATGGTGAGAATTTTAAAGTCAATGGAGAGGAGCTACGACTCCACAAATCGCCCTGAATAAACCAATAAGGTAACAGTCGAGCTTAGACTATAAACAAGTGCTTCTCAGGAGGCAGCCTGAATACTAACGGTTATAAATTATTTACATTTCAAGTTTTAAACATTTAGGTCACTAACAGAGTACTTAAAGCACAGGTTCCCAACTCCACACGGCGTAGCACACGGCCGTGCTTAAGGCTGTGTGACCAACACGGATAGAAACACGGCCGAGCGATACGGCCATGCAGAAACAGGGTAGAAGATTTCCCCAAACATGAGCTACGATAAAATGCCACAGTCGTGCGACATGGCCGTGGTCGAAACTGCCAAATAAACACGGGCGTGCAACACGCCCGTGTCTAGCACCCATGGACAACACTATCAGAATGACATAGGCGTGTGAAAACCTACACGACAGTGGGAGAAGCGAACCACGCCAGACATGGCCATGCGACACGATCTTATAGCCACACGGCCTATACACACAGGTGTGTGAGAAGGCTGTGTGACATAATCACAATTCGCAACGAACACGGACGGGACACGACCCACACGGGCGTGTGTGCCGGCCATGCCACTTGAAAAATTAGAATAATTATCTTATTTTATTTTTCTTTCATTAAGTTTTTAAGATTCAATTGTTTTTTTTTTCATTTTTTTTCTTTTTAAAAATGGCTTACCTTCAAAGTTAAGCTTGCCATCCAGAGTTATCTCCAATACTCGATCTCGTCAATCCAAGAATAGCATCCATTCTTAATACAGGAAGTTCCACTTCTCTCCCTATCTTATTTTTATACTCTAATATCTATCTTTGTACATTGAGGGTAATGTACATCTTTAGTGTGGGGGGCATTTATTTCATTATCAGAAAAATCCCTGAATAACTGCCTTGTTCTCTTAAAAAGCTCTCATATCATATTTAGGATAAATTTTAATTGATTTATGATTTTGATTGATATATCTTAAATTAAAACATAGGGATTTATGCATTGATTGTTTAAACTTTAAGGCATTAGAGAATCGAGCATGATAAGTTGATTTTTAAGAATTTAAAATTATATGTTGTTTCCCCAAGTCTAGGTATTACTTTGAATTGGAATTCACGAGTCTAAACATCAAAAAGCCATAATTTTTGTGAGATTTTTTGAGCCTTTTGAGCATCTATTAATCCTTTCATGCTCACTTTTATTATTGCTTTGAATGTGTCAGTATTGAACTGTTATTCTAGAACTTGCTTGATTATGCATGTCGAGACCACACCGTTTGATTTGATATATCAAAATGATTAAGGCACTTAGGATTAACCCACTCATGTCATGAAAAGCCTACCTCCACGATTAACCCCTAGTAAAACCCCTTGAGCCTAACAAGCCATTTCTTGTATTACCCTTAACATTAACCTTTAACCCATTATTGTTGAAATCTCCTAATTTAATCCCTATTTTTTGTCGAGATTTGAGTTAAGGAAATTTCTTAGCTATGTCTTGTTTGTAATAAGTTAGTCTTTGAATATTTAACTTGTTCTTCAAAAAAAAAACCTATGTTTACATATCTGTAATTTCATATTCTGAGAGAAGCTTGTAACACCCCTAACCCGTATCCCAAGTCGAAATAGGGTTTGAGGCATTACCGGACTTATGTTATAACATTTAAACACATTTGAATCATACATTTTGCATATAATTTAAAACCTTTATCATTCACAATCATATTGTCCCTTACTAGGCCTATCACATCCTTAAAACATGCTCGGAAGAGGTTCGGGACTAAACTGATGACATTTGAAACCTTTTGGAAACTTACAAAATTTTCATCTCTGTAGGGGTCACACGCCCGTGTACCCCGGCCGTGTGCCTCACACAGGTCCCAGACACACCCATATGATCCAGCCGTACTAAAACAGAGTATACATACTAACTTTCACCGACGGCCAACAGACACGCCCGTGTGCTATGGCCGTGTGATACTTAGCTAGCTACTGACTTAAGACCACGACCATATGACACGCCCATGTATCTTAACCGTGCAGTCTTAGGAGGTTACTGCTTTGCATACACGACCACAAGGCACGCTAGTGTGCCCTGGCTGTGTGGCACAATTCAAGCTTGGTTTAAGCTAAAATTGCTACCCCTTTTTTGGTCATTCCTACAAGCAACATAAAACAACATTTATACCAAAATTTTCAGCCAATTCCATGCTTAAAACATGCTTTACTATAACTAAATCATCATTATTCAATAACTTATTCAAATCCATACCAAAACTAAGCACAAACATATCATTTGCTAGCCAACTCTCATGGCATAACATATATACATATCAAAACTTAAATACATAAACATTCTAGCTTGTACATGCCATATACCAAGCCCCGAAGTGTAAAAATACCAAAAATCAATAGCAGGATAGTGTGATGAGATCTCCGTTGACTTCCAACCCAGCAAACTTTCGAAACACTACAAAACATAGAAAAATAACACAAAGTAAGATTCACAGCTTAGTAAGTTTGTAATTCAAAGAAATAAAGCTTATAACTTCAATTTATAAGCATAAACCATTTAAGTCAATCCAACATGTCTTGGCCTTAGCCTAAAACAACATTAGCTTTTAAATTTTTATTATCACATGAACTAGAAAATTATCATAAAGCATTATGACCTGAGTTTACATTTTACTTATGTGTATTCACATATCAAGCACATAGCTAAATATCTTTAAATCATCCAAAAACTTATTCTTTTCCATGCTTTCAATAGCAATTCAAATCAAAGAATTTGCCAATCTTTACCCTTTTCGCATAACCATTAAGCCACAATTTAAATGACTGAAAATGGAGTATATCTCAACTCATTTTGACCCAAAAGCCTAACATGTAACCATCAACCAAATTTATTATTCAATTACTATTCAATCCACAATGATCATGAACTCACCATTTTCATAGATTCAATACTCAATTGAATCTCCGTACATACATGTACCATATTGTACCAATTTCCGTAGATGCCTGTATCATCTCGTACCAATCTCATACTCAATCACATCTTTCATTTACACATTGAATATTCAATGTATCGCACACTAGATGCCATACACGATACCTTGCACACTAAGTGTCATTCTGGATGATTCTCACACTGAGTGCCATTCTCGATGTATCGCACACTGAGTGCCATCCCCGATACTTCGCATGTTAAATGCCACAATTAATTATTCGATGTATTGCTTAACATAGTAATAGTCATGAATATATCATTTGTACAATTTCAATGCATTAAATATTCAAATATAATAATACTTAATGCATATGAACTTACCTTAATCGTCAAAACGTTGAAATGGATCGATTAGTCCGAAACTTTGTTTTTCCCTCGATATAGACTCGTACGAGGCTTCACTTAATCTAATCGATCAAATTCAGCTATTTCAATTCATATTCTACTCATTTTAACTCAATTTCATATTTTGGTAAAATTACTATTTTACCCCTAAAATTTCACACTTTTACAATTTAGTCCTTATCACATAAAATCACAATTTCATGAAATTAAACACAAACCCAAGCTAGCTCAATTTTCCATATATTGCTATCAGCCCATATTTTCAATTTATTACACATAGTAACCACTAAATTTTCACATTTCACAATTTAATCCAAAAATGACATTTTTACCAAAATTCACTTTACAACACTTGTACATTTAAGAACAATGATTTATTTTGCAGCATCAACTAACAAAATACTCATGCATTCAACATTAGCAACATTCAAGTACTTTAACAGTTTTGAAATCGGAGATACGGGCTAGCTAGAACACAAAGCAACGATCCCAAAAACGTAAAAATTATTAAAAACAGGAATAAAAAACCATACCATGCAATCCAATTTCCATGGACGAATGTAAAAGCTTCCATGGCCGCCATTCTTTCTCAATTTTTAGTTGCCAAAATGATAGTGGAAAATGATACATAATTTGTTTTATTCATTTTAACATTAATATCTAATTTACTATTTTAACCTTTTAATTTAAAACAAATTTCAACAATACCAACTCCCATAAATGTCTACTAATACTTAAATGGTATAATTACAACATAAGTGCCTCCACTTTAATAAATCATAGCTATTAGACACCTTAACTAATAGCACACAAGTTTTACACTTACGCGATTTAGTCCTTTTTGCTTAATTAACTATCGAAACGATAAAATTTTTTAACGAAACTTTAATACCATCTTATTGTCACTCCGTAAATATTTATAAAAATATTTATGACTCGGTTTATAGAAATGAGGTCCCCGATACCTCATTTTCTAAACCCACTTAACCTTATGGTCGTACCACTTGAACTTAATAAACCGTTTATAAAACAAAAAAAATCACAATATCAAAAACATTTTTAAAATCACAATTAACTCGTAAATAGTAAATATAATATTTACAAACCTACTCGTCAGATTTGGTGGCCCTAAAACCACTGTTTCAATTAACCCTAAAAACGGGTTGTTACAACTCTCCCCCGCTTAAGGATTTTCGTCCCCAAAAATCTTACCAGAGAATAAATTAGTAATTTACTTTCACTAGTCTCATCAATTTCTCACATAGCCTCTGATCTCTTAACTTTTCAATCTCATGAACTAAGATTATGATCTGCTCTTTGCTATACATCATAACAATCTGAGTTTTACTTCTGTAAAAGATACTATAGATAAAAGATCTTATTTGTATCATCATATCATATATATAAGAAACACATTATGGGTCTTCTCAAGTTTTGATAATAATCTCATTCAATCCAATGAATTGTGAACTCAAATTTTCTTTATAACGAAATTGAGAAATTTTATTCTCACTATAATACTTTCACAAATACTAAATTTTCTAATTGAAAATTCAATGCTTTTACGCATCAAGCCCACATATATTTCTGCCAATCTGAAACTGCTTTTATACGGTCACTAATTACTTTCATTTCCCATCAATCTCTCCAATCACATCGACCCCGGAATTCTTTTTATCAAAATTCAATTCAATACAACGAACTCAGTAATTGCATCAATACCATGCTCATACAATGCTATCTTAATACTCATTTCATAACTAGACTTTTACCTTGTGACTTTGACTCTCTCCCTCAAATCAGCCAACCGTTGGAGAATGTAATGCGATGCTAAATTGAAACTGTCTATCTAAAGCTCATTGAAATTTTCTATCAAATCACAATATAGAATTCAAGTTTCTATTCGAAATAATAGTCTGGCACACTGTGTGATCTGAAAATTTCTGATATGTATAACTCAGCTAATCTACCAAGAAAGAAATTCGTACGTACGGAGTTAAAATAAGCATACTGTCTATTTCATTTCTACTCAGATATCAATACATGCTGTAACAGTTCCAAAAACACTCAATAATTAGTTTTAGCCACTAGACATTTGGATACAAAGTTAGAAGTATCACTTTTCATATTTGTTCACCAATACAACTGTCTTAGATTATTGTACATCTTAGTACTCCCCGAACGGACAGATAATTACTATTATACTAGATGTCACAATTGTTGTAAAATCTCTAGATTTCTTGGTACATGAACTCTATCTCGACACAATGAACGATTGTCAGTTCCAATCTAAAATTCTAAATTAGAAATCAATTTACGTTGTTCCCCTTTTTTTTAACTTGTAATTCACTAGCACACCTCTTAGCCTCACAAATTTGCTGATTAAAAATCAATTTAGTTTCTAGCTCAGCCAATAACTACTCATCATTTGATAAGATTAATCGCATGATTATCGGTCGTAAAACACATAAAGATTCTCACCAGAACCCCAATGACTATAATCGTTTGCCTAGATTGATAATCAACCACTGACTCATAATCTTTCAACAGTTCAAACCATCTTTAATTCTTGTGTCAAATAACTCTTTACCTGATGCAGGCTAAACTAGAACTGACACTTCAATTAATAATGTCTTCAACTGTTTACCACTTTATTAATAAATATCACATCATTCAGACTTCCCAATCGCGATCTACAAGAACATTTCTCAATAAAACTGTTCTGATGGATATAATTTTGTATCATGTCTTTTAGAATATGAATCCTACATTCTGAATATTCATCTATTTATCCATGAACATTCAAAGTTTATTTCCACCCTGTGGATAGATTCAGATACAAGTAACTCGATTAATCCTTCAAGTAATTAATCCAATCAAACTAGACAAACGAATCGATCTCGACTGTTAAGTAATAACTTTTCAATTATTAATCAATGAAGCTTTGAACCATACTAAAGCCAAAACCATCAGATAGATTAAAATCATAGTGCCATAATAAGGTCGACATGACAACCGTATAGATATATAATGTCCTAGTTATCAATAATGCATTTTGAACACAAGAGAAATTGAAATATAATTACATTCATTCAATAGATATTTTTCACAGATAACCATATAAAATCATAAGAAAGTAGAGATACTGAATCTCAAATATATCACTATACTGATCTGTTTAATAAAGTACCCATATCAAATAACAGATATCTCAGTGATGTCTTCAAGGAAATCTAAAAGTAAAGCATCACTCATATGCACCGGAATCAATGATAACGGAAACAATATAATCTTCATGTATACTAAGCAGATCAACAACCAGTAGGAACAGAATACCAACATCACACAGATCCTATTGTAACATCCTGATTTTCGGGTTTTTTGCGATTCTTGATATTTTAAGTAAGTTTCTAAAATTTGGTATGTGATTATGGAATTCATAATTTGAGTATGTAAATGGGCTTATGGAAGGCCCATGTGTTGGCCAAAACCCGGTAGAATTTTCAAAATTTGGACTTAAGAGTTAGGGGTTCTGGCTAGGTGACCTTATGTAAAGTTGTGGGAGAAATGTATCACAAAAAGAGCTATAGTAAAGTGGCAAGGGTGACGCCACTAAGCTCCTAAAAAGATGGCGTGTGGAGCATAGGAGAAGACATGGGATCGATTCCCTGTGTTGGCAAATAAGGTTACTTGTTTTTATGAGCAGCAAGGGTAACTGATGGAACCTAGGTGGATTCTGTTGGAGAAGTTTGAATTAGTCAATTGCATGGATTAAGGAGCGATAAGGGGAGAGATTTTAAGGATGATGGAGAGATAAGGGGGAGCATATTTAGGAGAGATTTTAGGAGATTTGAAATGGGGGAAGTGATGGCCGTCCAAGGGGGAAGGTTAGTGTAAATTCGGCTATTGGGTTTTAGGGTGGCATTTTCCTCTTTTGTTTTCTTTCTTTTTTCCCACTTGTGCATATTTTTCTTAAGCAATTCCTCTCTTTTCTCTTCCATTATTTCGTCCATAAACTCTTTGTCCCCATTCTTCCTCTTTTTCATTTATAGTAAAAGCCGAACTCATCCTTCTTTTCATTGCTAACCGAATAGCATCAAGCAAAATCCCGAAGGAGGCAAGAGAAGTCGATTTCTCCATAAAGGTATACACTTGTTCTTTTTCTTTTAGCCGATTCATGTTATGTCAGAAGCCTTTCAACTCTTTTGTCAACACCCTTTTTGGTCCATAACCACTTCTTCTTCAGTGATCCAAAAGCCGAAAGCAAAGCATCCTTGGGTGACTTGGTGGCCGATTCTTAGGATCCTTGTGGTGCGATTTCTGCTAGTGTTTTGGAGCAAGGACTGCGTTGCATCGAAGTTATCATGGGATTGTAACCGTTTGGGTAGGTGAAACTTGGTTAGTGCTCGTAGCTTTAATCAATTCGGTATTATGGAGGTTAAGAAAAGCTGAAACCCCTCTAGTTTAGGGAGGTGGCCGAATATGGGTATAGGCTTTATGGGGTTCTTCTTTTAATATTTTTATGGTTTCTATAGTGGAGGAGCAGCAAGGCGTAGTGTCGACTTGGATTAGCTTGGATCACCGGAGTGGCTAGATCTCGTCATAAATCTCGGCAAAGGTAAGGTGTCTAAGGCCATTATGGATGGTGGCCGAATGTGTAAGTGTTAATATTGGATGGTTCTTGATTTGGTTCAATTATTGCAAGTTGATCTATTTAACGGTTGATTATAGGAGAAATAGTGTACGAGATCTCGTTGAGGAATATCGCAAAACAGGTGTGTAACGAACCCTTTTTCATAGCTTAAAGCGATAAATGCCGAAAAGTCGAAATGCTGAAATTATGGCATTTCGAGGACTTGTGAGCAAGCGAATACTCATTAGTTAGTGAGATCGTTGAGATGATGCTTGGGACCAATGGAAATGGTAAGAGCGCGATTTTTGGCATTCACGGTAAGTTGGGCCTCGAGGGGTTGAAGTAGGGCCCAATAGGCTTTCGGGCCCATTTGGGTAAAAATTGGTAGAAAAGGAGAACCTGTTAAATTGCGCATCGAGACTGATAAAACCGTTAGGGAATATAGGCTAAATGGGCCTAGATGACAAAATCGGCTAAGTAGGGCCCATTAGGGGTTTTAGGCCCAATAACTCGATTTCACTAAAAATGGGCCAGAATCACTGTTTGCACACATGAATTGTTAGTAACCGTTAATAAACATGGAAACCCTAATTTTTGGTGAAATTACAGAATTACCCTTATAATATAAAATGCCCGTTTTGCCCCCAGGTAAAAATGACCATTATACCCCTAAGGTTTATATATGAATTTAATACATGGGATTTTCATAAACATGGTATGTATGATATGCACATGACATGTATGATATGCACATGATATGATATGCACATGATGTATTCATAAATGCATTGGGTTGGGTTTTTATATGGATGGAGGAAGTGCAAAAGGGCTTATGCCCCAGTTATTAAAAGTGCTTATGCCCCAGTTATTAAAAGGGCTTATGCCCCAGTTATTAAAAGGGCTTTTGCCCCAGTTATTAAAAGAGGCTAGGCCTCTAGTTATATGATAAAGCAGCTATGCTGCCAGTGGAGAGTTATGGTTGGGTGGGTTGAGTTATTCTCCACATGGTGTGTTGGTTGGTACGGGTGGAAAGTAGCGAATGGTGGGTCGAGTAGTCTCCCCAAATGGGCTTGCATACATTCATTGATATTACATGTGATATTGAAATGGGCCTATGGGCCATATCGTTTACAGCAAAAGGCTTCGGCCCAGTGTTATGAAGTATAAAATATGAAAAGGCTACGGCCCAGTATATACATATTGAGATTAGACTTGGGCTAAGGCCCAGCAGGCTGATATTGTTTTGGGCTCTGAAAGGGGCTTGTTGCACACTGAGTTTCCAAACTCACCCCCTTTCCTTAACCTTGCAGGTGAGCCTTGATGTGGGGACTTGGAGCCGGAGGGGATTCAGAGTGGCCGCGGTGATCGCCTTTGGGCTTTTAAATAAGAATTGGTTTTCTTTAAATTTCCTTTAATTATTATTTATTCTTGGGTTGTAATAAGGCCATTTTAACTTTTCTTTTACTTCTTTTCGGGATTATTTTATTTTTAATAACTTTAAAACTGGTTGATAATTATATAAATGGGCTAGACTTAGGATGTGTTTTCCAAACGATACTTGATTTCAAAATATCACAACACCACGATTATTCGATTTATCAAAGACGTCCACTTAAACAAATTTAAACTCGATATAACAAAGTGTGGCAATGGTCGTGGGCATGTCTAAGATTGGATCCAATCGAAGAGCTTGGTACTTAAGCAGCCTTCATGGCTCACCTCCTCTGTCTCGGATACCTACCTGGTGCCCAGCTTCCATTGACTTTGTTAACTCAACAAAATATATGGTTTTTAAAACACTAAAACGGAACATGGGTTTTCAACTCCAATATGGCACGTCAGATTCGGCCATAACGTCTGGGCCGAGTTTGGGGTGTTACATTTAGTGGTATCAGAGCCTAGGTTGCAACAACTCGACTGTGGATCGGGTCCGAAAATTTTTCGAAAACTTAGGCCTAAGAAGGGTATTTTTGGAAATGGTTTTTGAAAATTCTTTTCAAAGATGTTTTACATAGTATACATGTTAAAATGGTCCAAGTTTTTCTATTTTAAATCAAGAGTTTCAAAATAAAGGGTGCTTTCAAATCAAAATTTTTATCTTCTATAAGCAAAAATATGGCTTTTTGAGTTTTAAATGGATTGGAGAAAGAAGTGGCGTGCTAAATCCTCGGCACCAAGTCTATAAGGATATTTTCCTTACGATATATGGAAATGATATGATGCTATGAATAGAATTCAGACCCTACTATGATACTTTAGATAGGGTAGAACTGTAAAACGGTAGGAATGAGACTGTAGCTAGGCTACGATGATACGAAAACAATCCTTGAACTACTATAAGACATTTTCGTAATAAACAGAGGAACATTATACTAATATCATAAAAATCGTAATCAGATAACTCGATATGAGTACAAGAGGAGCTCGTGGACGAGCCCGCGACGTGGTCGCAAAAGGGTACAAGCTGAATCTTCATCCTTAGGGCATAGGCCAGCTGAGGAGGCATCTGTGCCACAAGCAACGGAGACTGGGTCTTATGATCGGGCTGTGGGGGATGACGCTTTGTCTCAAGCCATGTTAAGGGTTTTGGAAAGGGTTGCTGGAGCTAGCACTGGGAAAGTGAATAGGGGTCCATACCGGAGCGACTCAGGGCTAACGGAGCAGAAGTATTTAGGGGTGTATCTGATGTGACAGCCCTAAAGTGACCCTAGTTGGAAAGCAGTTTTGGGACCGCTAAACCGAGTCACCAAAGTATTTGAATATGATATTTATTGTCTAAAATATGTGAATATGAATGTGTGAAAGTTTTAAGCTTCGATTTAGTCGATTGCATGTGAATTTAGTAATAGGACTTATGTGTGACACTTTTGAAATGTGATAGGTTAATCTATAAGGACCTATTAATGCATGTTGTATAAATGATGGGTTTGCATGTCAAATTAGCCAAAAATCTAGATGGTGGCCGGCCATGCTAAGGGGTAAAACATATTATAAACATTTTGTGTTAATGTGTTGTGGGAAGAATAATAAAATATGAGGGGAGTGGGAGGAGAAACCAAAGTTGTTTCATCCTTGCTCCCCCATTTTACCGTAACTTGAGGAAGGAAGAAGAAAGGAGTTCTCTTGCTTCATGTTCGGCTTGGATGAGGATTTGGAAGAGGTAAGTACCTTGAAATTCTTGGAAAATTATGTATAAAGAAGGTGGTTAGTTCAAGTTCTAATCATTCCATGGATTAAGTTTTGATTGTTTGGAGGTTTGATATTCGGCCAAGTAGTTTGAAGCTCTTAGTACATATATTTTTTCTTCTTTCTTGAAGGTTGAAATTGGGTTGTTCTTAAGGAGGTGCCGAATGTGGTCATTGAAGGGCCTTGAGGAACAATATGTGTGGCTTGGGTTATAACATTCGGCCATGGTAGAAAATGGAAGAGATAAATGGTTGTTAATTGTGATAGTTTAAGGAAATTGTAAGTAGTTTGAATAAATGAACAATAATAATAATAAATCATCTAGTGAATTGGTGTAGTTGCCGAATTTGAACTAGGAAGTTATTGAGTAATGTGTGTATTTTAAGTGATAGAATAGAGTGAATGCTTGGAATGTGATATGTATGAATTATAAGTTGGATTAAAAGCTGTTATATTGCCTTATCATTTTCAGAAATGTGCTTTGTCAAAGAAATTGAGGGTTGATGTTTAAATGATGTGAGTATAGGGATATTCGGCTTGTAGTTTTATAGATGTAATATGAGTGTTAGGACGGAATGATGTTTAAGTACGAATGTATTTGGATGGATGTGCTTATAAGTATAACTTGAGATAAAATGGTGCTTAGTCATCATAAGTAACCATATTTGTAGAATGTATTAAGTATATAATCGGCCTCAACATAGACATGCATATTCGGCCACATGAATGAATACATAGATTGATGTTGTACGTTCGGCTATAGGTAAGCATATTGATGGCTTTCTCTTGACTTAGAAAATCGGCTAAAGGAGAATATTGGCTAATATGTTGAATTTGATTCATGATTTCATACATATATGACTCTAATGCCTAATATATATGGGCTAAGTACCTTGAATTTCTCTTTGATGTTCGAAATGATTAAATCAATTTATTTGTTAAATTAAGCTCAAGAGCAAAGGGGAACTAAATCCGATAAAGGAAAGGAAAAGGTGATCGAATAGCCGTTGAAATCGTTCGACAACTTCCGAGGTAAGTTTTAAGTGATTAAACGTTGAGTAAATTCAATCATAATGAGTTGATTTAATAAGATATGATGTGGCCATGATATGTCTTAAACTCAAATGGTAAGTTCATAAGTGTTTGGACTTGGAAATTTAAGAGCAAATTGTAATAATTTGCTTAGGACAGCAGCAGTAACGTGATTTTAGAAAATCACTGTAAATTGTTGGTGTGGAATTATAGGCTGAATAAAATATGTAATCAAAGCTTAATTAGTCTAGTTTCTTATAAAAGAGACCGTGTAAGCAAAGAAATTTCCTATAAAGAGATATTTAAAGTTGTGTGAGACAGTGTCAGAATGACTCCGAAATCCCCTGTTCTATTTTTAAAAAATCATTATAATTTGTACAAAAATGGTTATAAGATAAAATTTATATGCTTAGACTCCTTAATGAGTCTAGTTTCAAATGAAATCAAATAGAACATATTTTGAATTCTGTACAATGAGAAATTTGATTTGTAGTTAAGAGTGGTCAGATTAGTCAAACAGTGAAACAGGGGAAACTTTAAGAAAAATCTGGTATTGATTGGGCAAACCTAAAATTCTGAAAATTTTATGGATGGAGGATATATGAGTCTATATTCAGGGAAAATTAATGGAAATTTATTTTGAGTTTTGTAGCTCCAGTTATAAATAATTTAGTGACTATTGCTCAGGAAAACAGCTCGTAGTGAATATGTGAATTTGTTGTAAACATTGATGAAACTATTTGAGTTGCTTATAAGCTATTGCTGAAATTGATGTACAAGATAAATATATATGTGTGTGGTAAAGCCGAATGGCTAATGTGAAATATGTATGAGATATGTATATGTGGTAAAGCCGAATGGCTAGTGTGAAATATGTATGAGATATGTATATGTGGTAAAGCCGAATGGCTAATGTGAAATATGTATGAGATATGTATATGTGGTAAAGTCGAATGGCTAGTGTGAAATATGTATGAGATATGTATATGTGGTAAAGCCGAATGGCTAATGTGAAATATGTATGAGATATGTATATGTGGTAAAGCCGAATGGCTAGTGTGAAATATATATGAGATATGTATATGTGGTAAAGCCGAATGGCTAGTGTGAAATATGAATGAGATATGTATATGTGGTAAATCCGAATGGCTAGTGTGAAATATGTATGAGATATGTATATGTGGTAAAGCCGAATGGCTAGTGTGAAATATGTAGGAGATGTGTGTATATTGTGGCCGAATGACCAAATGTGAAAGGTGTGTATTATTAGATATTTGATGAGGCAAATGAATTACAAATATAACAGTCGATGTGAATGTTGTAACATGTGATTAAATGTACATGAAACTTGGAAATATATTCCGGGTAAGACTCGATGACTACGTGTGGAGATTATGTCCGGGTAAGACCCGATGACTACGTGTGGAGATTTTGTCCGGGTAAGACCCGATAACTACGTGTGGGGACTATTCGAGCTAAAGGTTTCGCTGAAGATTCGAGTAAAGCATAAGATTATACGACTTCACAGTAACAATTGGTAATAAATACGTTCAATGCGTTAAGCTGGTCAGGTATGTATTTTGAGATTATATTTAAGCTTGATTTGGACTAAATCACAAGGTCGTTATGTGATGCATATGTGAGTAAAGCAATAAGACTGTTCTATGATTATTGTGCGTTTGGTCAATGTGGAAAGTTAGGTGAAAATATGTAATGTACCTATGTTTATAAGAGATCACTATCAAGTGAGAATTTATCTGCCTATTATATATGATGAGATGGGCATATTCGGTAAAGGGATGGTATGCCCGAAGGAAGAGTGAAATAAAAATACGAACAACTATGTTATAATTTGATTGTTATCTGTTGACACTGCTTAAAACTTACTAAGCATTGTAATGCTTACTCCGTTTACTTTGTTTCCTCTGTTTTATAGATCTCATTTGGAAGCTACAGGCTCGGGGATCGTCAGCAACTAGTCACACTATCACTATCCACTACTTGTTACTGTTATGTTTTGAATTATTTTATGGCATGTAAAGAATAGACCAGTGGCCGAAGAATATTTTGGTTAATGTATATAAGCCATGCGAAAATGGCATCTTTTGAATGTGTACTTATAGCAGTTAAATTGTATCCCTGACTGTCTTTAGTATTTAGCTAAAGGAACGTTCTTTATAAAAAAAATATTCAAAATTTTTACTGTTCGGATATGAGTTTCAAGTCCGGTAATGCCTCTTTACCTATTCCGGCGATGGATACGGGATAGGGGTGTTACATCTGAAGTAGCCCCAAATGTGGCAGAATATTGGCTAGAGGCAACAGAACAGATCATGGACGATCTAGACTGCTCAGTGGAGTAGAAGCTGAAAGGAGCCGTGTCACTGCTACGTGACGAGGCATACCGATGGTGGATCACCATAAGGGAGAGTACCCCAATTGAGCAAGTAACCTGGGAATTGTGCAAAAGTGCTTTTAAGGGGAGGTATGTTGGAGCTAGTTATGTGGATGCTCATCGGAGGGAATTTTTAAATCTAACACAGGGTAATAAGACTGTAGCAGAGTATGAGGCAGAATTTTTGAGGCTGAGTTGATTTGCCAGTGGGATAGTGGCAACTGAATATGAGCGCAGTGTTCGATTTGAGGATGGCCTCCGCGATGAGCTTAGGATATTGACAGCTCCACAGAGGGAGCGTGGTTTTGCTGCATTAGTAGAGAAGGCTAAGATAACCGATGAGGTGAAGCTGACTGAGAGGCAGAATCGTGAAAAGGATCGACCCAGGTTTAAGAGGGATTTTAGACCTTCAAGTGCCATGAATTGAAATGTTAAAAGAGCAAGGATGGAGGAACCGGTTCAAGCAGTTCCAGTAAATACTTATAGACCGTAGACTTGTAGGGACTGTGGTAAGGTGCATATGAGGGAGTGCTAGAAACGAACTGGACCATGTTTTCGATGTGGGTCTAAGGAGCATAAGTTCAGGGAGTGTCCTCGGAGGACAGCTCAAGAGCTAGCTGCAGAGCAAAGGGATGTCGAACCATGGCGAGGAGGACCACCACCACAGAGGGGTCGTGGGCAAGGTAGAGGTGGCAATGGAAATGGACGAGGACGTGGGGCACGTGGCAGGGGTGCTGGACACACTGAAGCTCGACAACCGGCGTTGGTTTATGCTGCACGACGTCGTGAGGAGGGTGACGCTCCTAATGTTATAACTGGTACATTCTTCATTCATAGCACGCTTTACACCGCTTTTATTGATTTGGGCTCCACTCACTCGTATGTTGCTTGTGAGTATCTGGGGCTTTGGATGTGCTTCCTGAGGAGACTGTGAGTGGCGTATCGGTGATAAGCCCTTTGGGACATTCAATTAAGGTAGATAAACTTTTTAGGGCAGTGCCTTTAATGACACAAGATAAAACTTTTGAAGGAGATTTGATGGAGCTGCCATTTGGGGATTTTGATCTTATCTTGGGAATGGACTGGTTAACTAAGCACAAGGCGACGTTGGATTGTACTGCAAAGAGGATGGTACTAAGAACTACCGAAGATGAGGAGATAATGCTCATAGGGGAACGAAGGGATTATTTGTCCAATGTTGTTTCGGCTTTAAGAGCCGAGAAGTTGATTCGGAAAGGTTGTGAGGCGTACTTGGCCTTTGTAAGTCAAACCTGACTTGAGGAGATAACGGTGGAGTCGGTTAGGACCATTAAGGAATTTCAGGATGTATTCCCAGATGAACTTCCTGGATTACCCCCGAACAGAGAAATCTAGTTTGGAATCGACTTATTACCTAGAACAGCTCTTGTGTCCATTGTGCCTTATAGGATGGCACCAAAGGAGTTGGTAGAATTGAAAGCTCAGATACAGGAACTGTTGGATAGAGGGTTTGTAAGACCAAGTGTTTCCCCGTGGGGCACACCGGTACTATTCATAAAGAAGAAAGATGGGGCTATGCGTATGTGTATTGACTATCGGCAGTTGAATAAACTGACTATCAAGAACAAGTATCCGTTACCAAGAATCGACGATCTGTTCGACCAATTAAAAGGAGCCTCAGTATTTTCTAAGATCGACCTTCGGTCGAGATATCATCAATTAAGAGTTAAAGAAGTGGATATTTATAAGACGGCGTTCAGGACTCGATACGGTCATTACGAGTTTCTGGTAATGCATTTTGGTTTGACTAATGCACCGACATCATTCATGGATTTGATGAATCGAGTGTTTCAGCCATACTTGGATCGGTTCGTAGTCGTTTTTATTGACGACATCTTGGTGGATTCGGAAACGGAAGAGAAGCATGATGAGCATCTTCGTGTAGTGCTGCAAGTGTTAAGAGAAAAGCAACTTTATGCAAAATTTAGTAAGTGCGAGTTTTAGCTGAAAGAAGTTACCTTCTTGGGGCATGTTGTGTCTGCTGAGGGGATCAAGGTGGACCCTTGAAAGATTGAGGCAATTTTGGAATGGAAGCCACCAAAGTCGGTAACAGAGATCCGAAGTTTTCTGGGGTTGGCAGGTTATTATCGGAGATTCGTGGAAGGATTTTCTGTGTTGGCAGCACCGTTAACGAAACTTATAAGGAAATGGGCACCTTTTGTTTGGACAAATAAGCAGTAAGAGGCTTTTGAGAAGTTGAAGAAGGTTTTGACAGAAGCGTCAGTGTTGATTCAGCTAGAGTCTGGTTAGGATTTCACTGCGTACAGCGATGCGTCACATGTAGGTTTAGGCTGCGTGTTGATGCAAGAGGGTAAAGTAGTCGCTTATGCTTCACGACAGCTTAAGCTGCAAGAGGTGAACTACCCTACGCATGACTTGGAATTGGCAGCGGTAATCTTTGCACTTAAGATATGGAGGCATTACCTGTATGGGGAGAAATACATCATCTATACGGATCACAAGAGTCTTAAGTACTTACTGACTCAAAAGGAGCTGAATCTTAGGCAACGAAGGTGGATAGAGTTGTTAAAGGACTATGACTGTTCGATTGAGTACCATCCAGGTAAGGCAAATGTCGTGGCTGATGCGCTAAGTCGAAGGGCTGTGGTGGAGTTGAAGGCGATGTTTGCTCGTCTAAGTTTGTATGACGACGGAAGCTTATTGGCTGAGCTACAAGTGAGACCGACTTGGGTAGAACAGATTAAGAAGCAACAGTTGGAGGACGAGTCGTTGGTTTCTCAGTTTCAGCAAGTTGAGAAGGGGGAGAATCCAGACTTTGGGTTAAATAGTGAGGGAGTTTTTTGTTTTCGAGGGAGAATTTGTATGCCGAAAAACTCTGATTTGAGATTGATAATTTTGAAAGAGGCACATAATGGACCTTGTGCTATGCATCCATGAGGGAGTAAGTTGTATCGAGACTTGCGAGAGCTATATTGGTGGCCTGGGCTTAAGTGAGAAGTGACCGAATTTGTAGGGAGATGTCTGACATGTCAACAAGTGAAGGCTGAGCATCAACTGCCTTCGGGATTGTTACAGCCGGTAAAGATACCACTTTGGAAGTGGGAAAGGGTAACTATGGACTTTGTAAGTGGGTTGCCGTTAACACCTTCTAAGAAGGATTCGGTTTGGGTGATTGTGGATAGGCTCACGAAATTTGCTCATTTCATACATGTCCGAACCGATTACTCACTTTAGAAGTTGGCCAAGTTGTATGTGGCAAAGATAGTGCGGTTGCATGGTGTGCCAGTATCGATAATTTCGGACCGAGACCCAAGGTTTACATCTCAGTTTTGGCAGAAGTTGCATAAGGCATTGGGAACGCGATTGGATTTCAGTACGGCTTTTCACCCTCAGTCGGATGGGTAGTCGGAGAGGGTTATTCGGATTTTAGAGGATATGTTGAGGGGTTGTGCTATTGAGTTTAAGGGCAGCTGGGAGGACCATTTGCCATTGGCGGAGTTCGCGTATAACAACAGTTACCAAGCAAGTATTCAGATGGCTCCTTATGAGGCATTGTATGGGCGAAGGTGCCGTTCGCCCACTTATTGGGCAGAAGTAGGGGAAAGGCAAATACTTGGACCAGAGTTGGTAGCAGATACTGAAGACAAGATTAAGGTGATCCGGAATCGGTTAAAGGAGGTAGCGGATCAACAAAAGTCTTATGCCGATCTGAAACGTAAGGATATTGAATATGCTGTAGGGGACATGGTCTTTTTGAAAGTTTCACCTTGGAAGAAGTTATTGAGATTTGGTAAGAAGGGTAAGTTGAGCCCACGGTTTATTGGGCCTTACCAAGTTATTAAGCGGATAGGGCTGGTGGCTTATCAGTTAGAGTTACCTCCTGTGACAGCCCAAAGTTGACCCTAGTCGGGAAGTGGTTTCGGGACCGCTAAACCGAGTCACCGAAATGTTTGAATCTGATACTTATTGTGTAGAATATGTAATTATGAATGTGTGAAAATTTCAAGCTTCAATTTGGTTGATTTCATGTGAATTTAGTCAATAGGACTTATGTGAGAAAATTCTAAAATGTGATAGGTCAATGTGTGAGGACCTACTAGTGCATGTGGACAAAGGGGGGACTTGCATGTCAAATTTCCCCCCCCTAATGAGTAGTGGCCGGCCATGACAAGGAAGGATGGGCAAAACATGTCATGAAACATGTTTTGTTAGTGGAAGAATAAAATAAGGAGTATGGGTAATAAAGAAATGGAAAACAAAAGAAAAAAAAAATGTGTGTGTGGTGTTTGTCCCCCCATTGCCGTGAGCTAAACAAGAGAAAGGGGGAATTTTGTTCATCCTTTTCTCATCTTCATGCTTGCCAAAAACTAGAAAGAAAAACAAAGAAAAATTTTCTCATCCTTTGGTTCATCCTTGGCCAAAAATTTTAAGGAGGAAAGAAGAAGAAAGGTGAAGAGATTCGGCCATGCATGTAGCTAGGCTAAGGTATGTTTGATGATGTTCCATGAGAGGCATGCATGTTTTAGTTGTTAGCTTGAGTTCTACCTAACCCATGGTCTAAATCTTGCTATGTGATGGAAATGGCACTTGACCATGGATGAATCATTCTTGGTTGATGTTTGATGTTGTGGTGATGAGGCATGAGGATGAGTTAAGATTCGGCCTAGGTGGAGGTTGTGTTAATGCCATTGCATGCAAAATATGAAGCTTGTTAATGATGCATGTGATGATGGCTTGATGATTCTTGAACCTCCTTTTTAGCATTTTTTGTTGTGTGAGCACATATGTGCATTGGTTGCTAAATGGAGAAGAATCGGCTAGCAAGATGTGTGCTAAGGCCGAATGTAACTTTGCATGTTAATGAGCAATGCATGTGTTAAATTGATGAAAAGGGGGAGGATGCTTTACTAGTGTGTACATGTGTGTATTAAGTGTTGAAATTGACCCCAAAAATGGACATGCATATTCGGTCAAGGGCAAGAAATTAGCTAATATGTGGTGTTGATGCATGATTTTTGCATGTATGAGACTTTAATGTCTAATGTATAAATATGGGCTAAGTGCCTTGTGTTCATCTTTTGATGCCTAAAATGATGAAATCAATTTATTTGTTTGATTAAGCTCAAGAGCAAAGGGGAAATAAAACCGATAAAGGGAAGGAAAAAGTGGTTGAATAGCTAGCGGAATCGTTCGACAACACCCGAGGTAAGTTCTTGAGTAAGAGAGCTTAAATTTCGATGTGATTAAATCATGCTCTATGTGTGGCTATTGAGCCGAATGTGCAAGGACAATATGTGCCTTGTGTTTGAGTTTCGTAAACGAAAATGAAATATGAATGTGCTATGAATTATTGTTAGATGTGCATGATTAATTGAATGCTGTCCGGGCTAAGTCCCGAAGGCTTTGTGCTAAGTGAATATATCCGGATTAAGATCCGAAGGCCTTTGTGCGAGATACTAAATCCGGGTTAAGTCCCGAAGGCATTCGTGCGAGTTATTAAATCCGGGTTAAGTCCCGAAGGCATTCGTGCGAGTTATTAAATCCGGGTTAAGTCCCGAAGGCATTCGTGCGATTTGTTAAATCCGGGTTATGTCCCGAAGGCATTGTGTGAGTTACTAAAATCGGGCTATGTCCCGAAGGCATTTGAACGAGGAGCTATATCCGGTTAAATCCCGAAGGTACGTGATTTGGTAATGAATGAGCTTGCTGTAAAATTCCAGCGAATACTCGAAAAACATCCCAATATGGGGATATGTTACGTATGTGTTGAATTTAATCGAGCCCTTACAAATAAATGTTCGCTCAGTTGATAAACGAGCTACCGGCCTTCGGCCAAGTTAGTTTATTGTGTATGTACATAAGGGTTGTTAATGTTGTGAAGCAAGTTTGATATCGGTAAATTGCGTATTATGAAATATTCCGTTTAGCTAAATGTGTGCTATTCTTTGTGCATGCTGGAATTCCTTGCTCAAACTTACTAAGCATAAATTGCTTACTCGTTACATTGCTCCTCTGTTTTATAGATTTTTGGTTCTCCAGCTATCGGACTCGGGATCTTGACGTCGAAGTCGCCCACACTATCAAAGGCTCTTTTGGGTACTATTTTGGTTGAATTTTGTTATGGCATGTATAGGACTACCCATTGTTGTCTTTCGAGTACTTTATGAAATGTATAAGTGTACAGCCATGCGAAGATGGCTTGTAGAAGTGGAGTATGGCATTAGACCATTCGTATTTATGAATGTATAGATGGTTTCATGATGTAACTATGTTGGAATGGAAGTGTTGAGCAAATGATCAGCCACTAGAATGGCTAAGTATGATCATATGTGGGCTTATGTATGACAAGGCCCTAGTTGGTCCATGAAACCCCAAATTAGGTAAGGTTCACTTTGAAAACAGAAGCTGATAGCAGCAGTGGTGTGGATTGGAAAAATCACAAGAATTCGTAGGAGTGGAATTAAATAGTGAATAAATTATGTAATCGAACCTTGATGAATCTACTTTCATATGGAAGTAACGAAACAATTATAGGAACAGTACAGAAAGAGATATTCGGGTTCTTGTGGAACAGGGCCAGAACAGTTTCTGGATTCACTGTTCCGCCTTTGGAAATTCACTATAAATTGACCAGAGATAATTAGGGGTCATACCATATATGTATGGATTCCTCTCTGAGTCTAGTTTCCATAGAAACAAACGGCATCAGTATTGAAGCTCTGTGCAGAGAGATATCCCAGTCGTAATGGGAAAAGGTCAGTGTAGTCGACCCCTGTAACATGGGAGACTTTGACTAATAAACTGTACTAGTTGGCCCGACCAAAAATTCTAGAAAAAAATCCATAGGTGGGGACATGAGTCTAGTTTCAGGGAAAAATCACAAAACTGATTTTTGAGTTGTGAAACTCAAGATATGATTTTTGAAGCGACTAGTACTCAGACTGGGCAGTGTCTGGAAAAATTTTTCAAAGTTTGTTAACATCCCGTGTCCGACTCCGGTGTCGGTCTCGGGTTCGGGGTGTTACACCTCCAGAGCTGGATCGTATTCACGACGTTTTCCATGTGTCCATGCTAAGGCGATATCGTTCTGACCCAACTCATATCGTGCCAGTTGCAGAAATCGAGGTACGGTCGGATTTGACTTTCGAAGAAGAACCTGTGCAAATACTTGATCGCGATGTCAAGGTGTTGAGAAGGAGGTCAGTCCCATTAGTGAAGGTACTTTGGAGGAACCATGCCAAGGAAGAAGCTACTTGGGAGACCGAAGAGGCAATGCGTCAACAATACCCTCAACTGTTTGGATCAGGTAAATTTCGAGGCCGAAATTTCTCTAAGGAGGGTAGAGTTGTAACATCCTGCTTTTCGGGTTTTTCGCGATTCATGATATTTTAAGTAAGTTTCTAAAATTTGGTATGTTATTATGGAATTCATAGTTTGAGTATGTAAATGGGCTTATGGAAGGCCCATGTGTTGGCCAAAACCCGGTAGAATTTTCAAAATTTGGACTTAAGAGTTAGGGGTTCTGGCTAGGTGATCTTATGTAAAGTTGTGGGAGAAATGTATCACAAAAAGAGCTGTAGTAAAGTGGCAAGGGTGACGCCACTAAGCTCCTAAAAAGGTGGCGTGTGGAGCATAGGGGAAGACATGGGATCAATTCCCTGTGTTGGCAAATAAGGTTATTTATTTTTATGAGTAGGAAGGGTAAGTGATGGAACCCAGGAGGATTCTGTTGGAGGAGTTTGAATTAGTCAAGTGCATGAATTAAGGAGTGATAAGGGAAGAGATTTTAGGGATGATGGAGAGATAAGGGGGAGCGTATCTAGGAGATATTTTAGGAGATTTGAAATGGGGGAAGTGATGGCCGGCCAAGGGGGAAGGTTAGTGTAAATTCGGCTATTGGGTTTTAGGGTGGCATTTTCCTCTTTTGTTTTCTTTCTTTTTTCCCACTTGTGCCGATTTTCTTAAGCAATTCCTCTCTTTTCTCTTCCATTATTTCGTCCATAAACTCTTTGCCCCCATTCTTCCTCTCTTTCATTTATAGTAAAAGCCGAACTCATCCTTCTTTTCATTGCTAACCGAATAGCATCAAGCCAAATCCCGAAGGAGGCAAGGGAAGTCGATTTCTCCATAAAGGTATACACTTGTTCTTTTTCTTTTAGCCAATTCATGTTATGTCAGAAGCCTTTCAACTCTTTTGTCAGCACCCTTTTTGGTCCATAACCACTTCTTCTTCAGTGATCCAAAAGCCGAAAGCACAGCATCCTTGGGTGACTTGGTGGCTGATTCTTAGGATCCTTGTGGTGCAATTTCTGCTAGTGTTTTGGAGCTGGGACTGCGTTGAATCGGTGTTATCACGGAATTGTAACCATTTGGGTAGGTGAACCTTGGTAAGTGCTCGTAGCTTTAATCAATTCAGTATTATGGAGTTTAAGAAAAGCCGAAACCCCTCTAGTTTAGGGAGGTGGCCGAATATGGGTATAGGCTTTATGGGGTTCTTCTTTTAATATTTTTATGGTTTCTATAGTGGAGGAGCAACAAGGTGTAGTGTCGACTTGGATTAGCTTGGATCACCGGAGTGGCTAGATCTCGTCATAAATCTCGGCAAAGGTAATGTGTCTAAGGCCATTATGGATGGTGGCCGAATGTGTAAGTGTTAATATTGGATGGTTCTTGATTTGGTTCAATTATTGCGAGTTGATCTATTTAACGGTTGATTATATGAGAAATCGTGTAGGAGATCTCGTCGAGGAATATCGCAAAACAGGCGTGTAACGAACCCTTTTTCATAGCTTAAAGCGATAAATGCCGAAAAGCCGAAATGCCGAAATTCTGGCATTTCGAGGACTTGTGAGCAAGCGAATGCTCATTAGTTAGTGAGATTCGTTGAGATGATGATTGGGAACATTGGAAACGGTAAGAGCGCGATTTTTGGCGTTCACGGTAAGTTAGGCCTCGAGGGGCTGAAGTAGGGCCTAATGGGCTTTCGGGCCCATTTGGGTAAAAATGGGTAGAAAAGGAGAACCTATTAAATTGCGCATCGAGATTGATAAAACCGTTATGGAATATAGGCTAAATGGGCCTAGATGACAAAATCAGCTAAGTAGGGCCCATTAGGGGTTTTAGGCCCAATAACTCGATTTCGCTAAAAATGGGCCAGAATCACTTTTTGCACACATGAATTGTTAGTAACCGTTAATGAACATGGAAACCCTAAAAAATTACAAAATTACCCTTATAATATGAAAATGCCCGTTTTTCCCCTAGGTAAAAATGACCATTATACCCCTAGGGTTTATATATGAATTTAATACATGGGATTTTGATAAACATGGTATGTATGATATGCACATGATATGATATGCACATGATGTATTCATAAATGCATTGGGTTTGGTTTTATATGGATGGAGGAAGTGCAAAAGGGCTTATGCCCCAGTTATTAAAAGGGCTTATGCCCCAGTTATTAAAAGGGCTTATGCCCCGGTTATCAAAAGGGCTTATGCCCCAGTTATTAAAAGGGCCTTTTCCCCAGTTATTAAAAGAAGCTAGGCCTCCAGTTATATGATAAAGCAGCTATGCTTCCAGTGGAGAGTTATGGTTGGGTGAGTTGAGTTATTCCCCACATGGTGTGTTGGTTGGTACGGGTGGAGAGTAGCGGATGGTGGGTCGAGTAGTCTCCCCAAATGGGCTTGAATACATTCATTGATATTACATGTGATATTGAAATGGGCCATGGGCCATATCGTTTACAGAAAAAGGCTTCGGCCCAGTGTTATGAAGTATAAAATATGAAAAGGCTACGGCCCAGTATATACATATTGAGATTGGACTTGGGCTAAGGCCCAGCAGGCTGATATTGTTTTGGGCTCTGAAAGGGGCTTGTTGCACACTGAGTTTCCAAACTCACCCCCTTTCCTTAACCTTGCAGGTGAGCCTTGATGTGGGGACTTGGAGCCGGAGGGGATTCAGAGTGGCCGCGGTGATCGCCTTCGGGCTTTTAAATAAGCATTGGTTTTCTTTAAATTTCCTTTAATTATTATTTATTCTTGGGTTGTAATAAGGCCATTTTAACTTTTTTTTTACTTCTTTTCGGGATTATTTTATTTTTAATAACTTTAAAACTGGTTGATAATTATACAAATGGGCTAGACTTAGGACGTGTTTTCCAAACGATCCTTGATTTCAAAATATCACAACATCACGATTATTCGATTTATCAAAGACGTCCACTTAAACAAATTTATACTCGATATAACAAAGTGTGGCAATAGTCGTGGGCATGTCTAGGATTGGATCCAATCGAAGATCTTGGTACTTAAGTAGCCTTCATGGCTCACCTCCTCTGTCTCGGATACCTACCTGGTGCCCAGCTTCTATTCACTTTGTTAACTCAACAAAATATATGGTTTTTAAAACACTAAAACGGAACATGGGTTTTAAACTCCAATATGGAACGTCAGATTCGGCCATAACTTCTGGGTCTGGTTTGGGGTGTTACACCTATTGTCGATCTTTTTCTTTCAATAAAATGAAATAGAATACCAGAGAAAGATATAATAATGCCAATTGTAACCCGAACAACCCAACAATGCTTTCATATATCAATATATATAGATAACGTTCTCATATGATAAGAATTTCATCTGAAAATATACAACTTCACATACCTCTGAGGATAATTGAACACATAGAGTACCCAAAATAGATCTCGTAAACCATTCAACTATAATCGCTGTGCTCAAGTATCTTTATAATTAAAATATGATTCTACTGTCTAACTCTGACATCACTAATTTCTCATTATCACAACACTAACAGAGGCCAATTCGGAAGAACTTCCAGTTAATATATTTTTTAGATATCATACCTGAATATTTTGGTTTCATCTAATTTAAATTTTCTTTTTATAGTGACTTTGCATATTACAAATGGCTGCAACACGATCCAATATCTTTTCCGTTATTGTCTTCACTTGCGGACTCATTCTCTTATTTGATCACAGTACTAATCCTTCAATCACGAAACTCTGTAATTCCACACTTGTAAGCTTATTTAAGCCATATAATATGAATTTCATTACAATACTCTACCGATGATGGTGGTGAGGGTCATAAAGCCTCAAATTTATCTCTCACATATACATGCACTTCATACATACTATTATGAATGGCCAATTCATTACCAATTCCACATTCTCAAAATACCTAACCATCTTTTACTTATGATCACTATCGTACTTAACACATAATTCATATGCTAAATCAGATCATTAATTCACAATCAAAATATTCACGCAACAATCACATACCAAACCTCACAACTCATATACTTATATAATTATAACATTTATCAATAGCAGAATATCATGCTTTTTGATTTATACCTTTATGAGTTTCAACTCATCACCAACACATTTTCACTCAAGCGCTTGAGTATAACATTCTGTACTATCGGAATTAGCTCGGTAGGAAAGCATATCAGTCTTACAAAACAATTTCGTTAGAGCCGGGAGATGTCACACTATCACGAGTAGTAATATGGCATGTATAGCTAGACTCACATACGCTAGGTTAGCCTGAGAATCAACTAAACCATAGCTCTGATACCACTAAATGTAACACCCCTAACCCGTATCCCAAGTCGGAACAGGGTTTGAGGCATTACTAGACTTATGTCATAACATTTAAACACATTCAAATCATACATTTTGCATATAATTTAAAACCTTTATCATTTAGAATCATATTGTCCCTTACTAGGCTCATCACAGCCTTAAAACATGCTCGGAAGAGGTTCGGGACTAAACCGTTGACATTTGAAACCTTTTGGAAACTTAGAAAATTTTCATCTCTGCAGGGGTCACACACCTGTGTACCCCGGCTGTAACACCCCGTACCCAAGACCGTTTCCGGAGTCGAACACGAGGTGTTAACAGACTTATTCCATTTATTAACACAGTTCATTTTAAAATTTCAGACAAGCTGGTTAACTGCATCACAATAACTTTAAAAATCATATCTCGAGTTTCAAAACTCGAAAACTGATTCTGTAAATTTTCCCTGAAACTAGACTCATATATCCATCCACAAATTGTTTTCTAGAATTTTTTTTTGGGCAAATTAGTACAGTTTATTAGTTAAAGTCTCCCCTGTTACAGGGTTTGACCATTCTGACCTTCGTGCATTACAACTTGGATATCTCCCTGTACAGAGCTTTAATACTTATGCCGTTTATTTCTAAAGAAACTAGACTCGAAAAGGAATCTATACATATATGGCATGACTTCTAATTATCTCTGGTTAATATATAATGAATTTCCAAAATCGGAACAGGGGATCCAGAAATCGCTCTAGCCCTATTTAACAAAAACTTAAACATCCCATAAAATACGGCTCATATGATCGTTTCGTTACTTTCATATGAAGATAGACTCATCAAGGTTCGATTACATAATTTATTCAATATTTAATTCCATTCCTACTATTTTTAGTGATTTTTCAAATTCACATCACTACTACTGTCGGCATCTGTTTTTAAGGTAGACTTTACCTATTTCATAATTTCCATGATTCAACTAGCCCTTTAACATACATAGCACGAAAATATGATCGTGATTAACCATTCCAATGGCTAATCATTGCCAAGCATTTCCACACCTCTCAATAAGCATATATATACAAAATGATTATAATGCTATGCTCAAAATATTTAAGCCATTTTCGCATGGCTATCCAAATATATACAATACCAAAGTACTTGACTAACAACAAAAGGGCAGCCCTATACATGCCATTATCAGAGTTCAACTAAAAGAGTGCCAAAAGGGCTTTGATAGTGTAGGCGACTTCGACTTTGACACTCCCGAGTCCGATAGCTGACGAACCAAAATCTATAAAACAGAGAATCAAAGAAACGGGTTAAGCATTTAATGCTTAGTAAGTTTTGAGCAATGAAAATTAGGCACAACTGAAGTATAGCATTCGTATGACTGAACGGATAATTTCATATACACATATTCTCAAAATCATACCTACTTCACATTTCCAACCCTTATATTCATACATAAGGGATCAACTTAACCAAAGGCCGGAAGCTTATTAATCGACTGAGCGAATACTATTTAAAAGGAATCAACTATTCCAATACATATACGAAACATACCTCATCGTTGGGATTTTACGAGCGTATTAATCGAAATTATTACAGCAAGATCGCTCATTCCCAAACCAAGTACCTTCGAGATTTAGCCGGATATAGCTACTCGCTCAACTGCCTTCGGGACTTAGCCCGGATATAGTAACTCGCACAAATGCCTTCGGGACTTAGCTCGGATATAGTACCTCGCACAAATGCCTTCGGGACTTAGCCCGGATACAGTACCTCGCACAAATGCCTTCGGGACTTAGCCCGGATATAGTAACTCGCACAAATGCCTTCAAGACTTAGCCCGGTTATCATCCAAATATTCATGCACGTATATCAATAAATCATATCACATCTATATTTCATTTTCATCACTAGAACTCAAACACAAGACACTTATCAATCATTCCCATTTTCGGCTCAATAGCCACATACAAAGAGCATAAATTGATTTGCTTTATGACATGATCTCTATGCACATTCGACTATCCATCATAGGTATAACTAATTATCTCGACATATAATTCAAGTAAAAATCATTATATCACTGTTTATTTGTTATGCTTGTACGTCATAACTTAATCAAATCATAAACTAAGTTCCATTACTCAAAGACTTACCTCGGATGTTGTCGAACGATTTCGACGGCTACTCGATCACTTTTTCCTTCCTCTTATCCAACTTTGATCCTCTAGGCTCTTGAGCTAAATCAAACAATTTACTTCCCAAATCAAACATAGTCATACGACATCCATATACATTTTATACTAGCCGAAATGTACCGTCAAGATATACTTTACTCAAATAATTTACTTTGGCCGAACATGTATAATGTTTTGTAGCTTAATAAATTTAACATACACCATGTATTTATAATATTTTTGGCAGCCAACTATCCAAAGTCATGCACACACAATAAAAAATAAATACCCAAAATTTTCATATCCTTATGCCCTAAGCCGAATATACTTGTCATGTTCACCTACATTTTCTTTTCTTTTTTTCAAGTACAACATTCTCATATTCGGCATTAGTATCAAGCATAATAGCCAATTCTTCCCACTTTGAATCTATGCATCCATTTAATCATAGTTTGTTCAACCACTCATACAACAAGACACATCCATATGACTAAAAATTCTAAGTTTAAACACAATACAACATTTTAGCACCATGGCCGAATACTTCATGAAGTTGTTAAGACCCATCCTTTTCAAATTCTCGCACACACTCACACCCAATCCTTTTTATTAATCACTCAAATTCAATCATCTTCATGCCTCATCACCATAACATCAAACACCAACCAAGAAGACAACACCCATGGCCGAGTATCATCTCCATCACATAGCAAAGATTTAAACCATGGGCTAGGTAGAACTCAAGCTAACAACTAAAAATATGCATGAATCTCATGGAACAACATCAAACATACCTTAGCCTAGTTACAAGCATGGCCGAACCTCTTCAACCTTTCTTCCTTTCTTTTCTTTGATTTTTTTCGGTCAAGAAGAACAAAATGAGAACTTTTTTTCTTTTTTTTTTCATCACCCCCCCAATTTCCATTATTTTATTACTAACCCTTTTTATTTTATTATTTCTAACATAAAGCATTAACACAACATGTTTATAATAGGTTTTAACCCATAGCATGGCCGGCCACTAGTTCAAATTTTGGGTAATTTGACATGCAAACCCATTATCTTTATAACATGCATTAATAGGCCACTTACATTTGCCTAGCACATTTCTAAATTTTCTCACATAAGTCCTATTAACTAAATTCACATGCAATCGACTAAATCAAAGCTTAAAACTTTCACACATTCATATTCACATATTCTAGACAATAAATACCACATTCAATACTTCGGTGACTCGGTTTAGCGGTCCCGAAACCACTTCCCGACTAGGGTCAATTTAGGGCTGTCACAACTCTCCCCTACTTTAAGAAATTTTCGTCCCCGAAAATCTTACCGGTAAATAGGTTTGGGTATCGTTCTTTCATAGAGTTCTCGGGTTCCCAAGTAGCTTCTTCCATCCCGTGTTTGAGCCATAACACTTTTACTAAAGGAACCTTTTTGTTTCGTAACTCTTTCACTTCACGAGCTAGGATACGAATCGGTTCTTCTTCATAACTCATATCGGATTGAATTTCAACCTCTGATGGATTAATTATGTGCGATGGATCAGATCTATAACACTGAAGCATCGAAACATGAAAGACGTCGTGAATCTTTTCAAGTTCAGGGGGTAAAATCAATCTATACGCAACTGGACTGACTAGTTCGGATATTTCATATGGCCCGATGAACCTCGGACTCAATTTGCCCTTACGCCCAAATCTGAGTATCTTTTTCCAAGGCGAAACTTTAAGAAACACTTTATCTCCCACCTGATACTCAATGTCTTTTAGTTTCAAATCCGCGTACGACTTCTAACGATCCAATGCTGCCTTCAAACTTTCACGAATTATTTTTACTTTCCGCTCAGCATCTTTAATCAAATCAACTCCGAAAATTTTAGTTTCACCGAGCTCGGTCCAAAACAATGCTGTACGGCATTTATGACCGTACAAAGCCTCGTAAGGTGCCATCTTAATACTTGATTGAAAACTATTGTTGTAAGCGAATTCAATCAAAGATAGATACCGTTCCCATGAACCACTAAACTCAAGGATGCAACATCTCAACATATCCTCGAGTATCTGAATTATCCGCTCGGATTGACCATCGATTTGGGGATGAAAAGCGGTGCTAAAATGCAACTTGGTACTCAAAGCTTCTTGCAATTTCTTCCAAAATCGCGAGGTGAATCTCGGATCTCTATCCGACACAATAGAAATGGGTACCCCGTGTAATCTCACAATCTGAGAAACATACAATTTAGCTAGTTTATCCAATGAATAATCCGTACGTACGGGAATAAAATGAGCCGACTTAGTCAGTCTATCAACAACAACCCAAATCGCATCTTTCTTACTCGCCGACAATGGTAACCCAGATACAAAATCCATCGTGATTCGTTCCCATTTCCATTCAGGTATCATGATCGGCTGAAGTAAACCTGTAGGCACTTGATGTTCCTCTTTCACTTGTTGGCATATTAAACACTTCGAAACAAAATCGGAAATGTCTCGTTTCATACCCTGCCACCAAAACTGACGTCTTAGATCGTTGTACATTTTCGTACTCCCCGGGTGAATTGACATTCGGCTACAATGAGCTTCGTTCAGAATCATCGAAATAAGTTCTGAATTTCTTGGAACACATAAACGACTTCTGAACCTCAAACAATCGTCATCATCAATTTGAAACTCTGATTCCATATTCGAAACACATTCAGCCCGTTTTGCAACTAATTCATCATCGACTTTCTGAGCTTCACGAATTTGATGAATCAACAATGGTCTAGCCTTTAATTCCGCTACTAACACATTATCGGATAGAACAGATAAGTGTACATTCATCGCTCGTAAAGCAAACAGTGATTTACGACTCAAAGCATCCGCAACCACATTAGCCTTTCCTGGGTGATAGTCAATGACAAGCTCATAATCTTTTAACAACTCGAGCCAACGTCTTTGTCGCAGATTCAAGTCTCTTTGAGTCATCAAATATTTGAGACTTTTGTGATCCGAAAATACATGGCACTTCTCACCAAATAAGTAATGTCGCCATATTTTCAAAGCGAATACGATGGCAGCTAATTCGAGATCATGGGTTGGATAATTTTTCTCATGTGGCTTCAATTGTCTCGACGCATAAGCTATAACTCGACCTTCTTGCATCAATACACAACCCAACCCAAGTAAGGATGCATCACTGTAAATGACGAACTCCTTGCCTGATTCGGGCTGCACTAGTACTGGAGCTTCCGTCAAATGACTTTTCAATTGATCGAAACTTTTCTGACACTTTTCTGTCGATTCAATTTCTGAAGTAGTTTCGTCATTGGTGTGGCTTTCATCGAAAAACCTTTTACAAACCGTCTGTAGTAACCGGAAAGTCCCAAAAAGCTCCGAACTTCAGTAATATTTCTCGGAGGCTTCCAGTTAAGTATGGCTGAAATTTTGCTCGGATCAACTCGAATACCCGATGCAGATACCACATGTCCCAAGAAGCTAACCTCTCTTAACCAGAACTCACACTTACTGAACTTAGCATACAACTGCTTATCCCGTAAAATTTGCAACACTAATCCCAGGTGTTCAGCATGATCGGTTTCATTTCTCGAATAGACCAAAATATCATCGATAAACACAAATAAAAACCGATCTAAATACGGTCTGAAGATCCGATTCATCAGATCCATAAATACCGCGGGGGCATTAGTGAGCCCAAACGGCATCACTAAGAATTCGTAGTGATCGTATCTCGTTCTGAAAGCAGTTTTGGGTATATCCGAATCTCGAATTTGCAACTAATAATAACCCGATCTCAAATCTATCTTTGAAAACACCGAGGCTCCCTTTAGTTGATCAAACAAATTGTCAATGCGCGGTATCGGATATTTATTCTTTATTGTCACCTTATTCAGCTAACAATAGTCGATGCACAACCTCATGGTTCCGTCCTTCTTTTTCACAAACAATACTGGTGCACCCCAAGGTGAGAAACTTGGTCGAGCGAAACCTCTATCCATCAACTCTTGCAACTGAGCTTTCAATTCCTTTAATTCCGTTGGTGCCATACGATACGGAGCTATCGAAATCGGTGTAGTCCTAGGTACAAGCTCGATGCCAAACTCTACCTCCCGAGCAGGTGGTAAACCCGGTAATTCTTCGGGAAAAACATCCAGATATTCACAAACCACCGACACAGATTCAGGCTTCTTTTCTAACCCTTTGTCATCGAGTACATACGCAAGGTATGCTTTACACCCCTTTCTTACATATTTCTGAGCCAACATCGATGATATACAGCTGGCAACCTATTTAAGTCAGTAGACTCAACTCGGATTATCTCGTTATTTACACACCTCAAATCAATGGTTTTTCTTTTGCAATTTACAATTGCATCATGTACGGTCAACCAATCCATACCGAGGATAACATCAAATTCATCAAACGGTAAAAGCATCAAATCGACCGGAAAACAGGAACCTCGGATTACTAGGGGACATTTCTTACACACTTTGTCGACAAGCACGTAATGACCCAAGGGATTTGACACCCGAATTACAAACTCAGTAGACTCAACAGGTAAAGTCTTACTGGATGCTAAGGTTTCACATATATAAGAATGAGTAGAACCAGGGTCAATCAAAGCAATCACATTAGTATCAAAGAGAGTAAAAGTACCGGTAATAACATCTGGCGAGGAAGCATCCTCGCGTGCGCGTATAGCATAAGCTCTAGCAGGAGCACGAGCCTCAGATCTGGTTGTAGCATCTCTAGATCCTCTCTGACCGCCACTAGCATTGCTCGTATTCCGAGATGGTCTACCCCGAGCAGTGGTAGCACCCGGTTTCCCACTCTGATTTACATTCTGTTCAGACAATCTCGGGCAATCTTTAATAAAGTGGTCAACTGATCCGCACTTGTAACAGGAGCGGTCATGGAATCTACAACTCCCCGAATGCCATTTACCACAATACTGGCACTCCATTCTGTCTCGACGATCATTTCCAACACTGGCGACTGAAGTGACTCGTGTACTCACAGGGGGTCGATCACGATCTCGTCTAGAAAAACCCGAAGTGTCTCTAGACCGGCCTAAATCATCTCTAAATTTCTTCGATGACTGTTGAACGGGCTTTCCCGAAGATCTCTTACGAAACTCCTTTGCTCCCATATCAGCTTTTCTTTTCTCCTTACTGAGGTCTTCGGCTTTGCAAGCTCGTTCGACAAGTACCACAAATTCTCGGATATCTAAAATGCCAACATACAGCTTTATATCATCGTTCAGTCCATCCTCGAAACGTTTACACATCACAGCTTCTGAAGAAATGCATTCTCGAGCGTACCGGCTAAGCCTTACAAAATTTCGTTCATAATCAGTAACCGACATGGAATCTTGTTTAAATTCAAGAAATTCCTTCCGTTTTTGATCAATGAATCTTTGACTGATATACTTTTATTCGAAACTCGGTTTGGAAAAACTCCCAAGTTACTTGCTCTCTAGGCACAACAGAAATCAACGTATTCCACCAATAGTAGGCAGAATCACGTAGCAAGGAGATAGTACACTTTAGGCATTCATCGGGTGTACAAGATAGTTCATCAAGTACCCGAATAGTGTTGTCCAACCAAAATTCAGCTTGCTCGGCATCGTCGCTATCCGTAGCTTTAAATTCAGTAGCCCCGTGTTTTCAGATTCTGTCAACCGGGGGCTTATTTGACCTTATTTGGTCAGTTACCGGAGGTATTGCAGGTGCGGGGGTTGTATTATTGTGGAACAGCCGTATTAGTTCGAATGTATTGATTGAACCAATCATTCATCACGCTATAAAAAGCTTGTCTAGCTTCATCCTTCGGATTACTAGCAATAGGTTGAGAGTATGCCGGCGTTGTCCCTTGTGCGGGAGCAGGCGCTACACTCTCAAGATCATCAGCTACCGCTCGGTTGGGATCGGGATCCATTACTATAAATAACCACATTTTCAATTGTCAGAAATCACCACACTATCAAATAATCACATAATGGCATGTATAGCTAGACCCAAACGTATTACGGTAGTCCTAGAATCGACTAAACCGTAGCTCTGATACCAATAAAATTGTAACACCCCATACCCAAGACCATTTCCGGAGTCGAACACAAGGTGTTAACAGACTTATTCCATTTATTAACACAGTTCATTTTAAAATTTCAGACAAGCTGGTTAACTGCATCACAGTCACTTTAAAAATCATATCTCGAGTTCCAAAACTCGAAAACTGATTCCGTAAATTTTTCCTGAAACTAGACACATATATCCATCCACAAATTGTTTTCTTGAATTTTTGGTTGGGCCAATTAGTACAGTTTATTAGTTAAAGTCTCCCCTGTTACAGGGTTCGACCATTCTGACCTTCGCGCATTACGACTTGGATATCTCCCTGTACAGGGCTTAAATACTTATGCCGTTTGTTTCTAAAGAAACTAGACTCGAAAAGGAATCTATACATATATGGCATGACTTCTAATTATCTCTGGTTAATTTATAATGAATTTCCAAATTCGGCTCATATGATCGTTTCGTTACTTTCAAATGAAAATAGACTCATAAAGGTTCTATTACATAATTTATTCAATATTTAATTCCATTCCTACTATTTTTAGTGATTTTTCAAATTCACATCACTGCTGCTGTCGGCATCTGTTTTTAAGGTAGACTTTACCTCTTTCATAATTTCCATGATTCAACTAGCCCTTTAACATACATAGCACGAAAATATGATCGTGATTAACCATTCCAATGGCTAATCATTGCCAAGCATTTCCACATCTCTCAATAACCATATATATACAAAATGATTATAATGCTATGCTCAAAATATTTAAGCCATTTTCACATGGCTATCCAAATATATACAATACCAAAGTACTTGACTAACAACAAAAGGGCAGCCCTATACATGCCATTATCAGAGTTCAACTAAAAGAGTACCAAAAGGGCTTTGATAGTGTGGGCGACTTCGACTTTGACACTCCCGAGTCCGATAGCTGACGAACCAAAATCTATAAAACAGAGAATCAAAGAAACGGGATAAGCATTTAATGCTTAGTAAGTTTTGAGCAATGAAAATTAGGCACAACTGAAGTATAGCATTCGTATGACTAAACGGATAATTTCATATACACATATTCTCAAAATCATACCTACTTCACATTTCCAACCCTTATATTCATACATAAGGGATCAACTTAACCAAAGGCCGGAAGCTTATTAATCGACTGAGCGAATACTATTTAAAAGGAATCAACTATTCCAATGCATATACGAAACATACCTCATCGTTGGGATTTTACGAGCGTATTAATTGAAATTATTACAGCAAGATCGCTCATTCCCAAACCAAGTACCTTCGAGATTTAGCCGGATATAGCTACTCGCTCAACTGCCTTCGGGACTTAGCCCGGATATAGTAACTTGCACAAATGCCTTCGGGACTTAGCCCGGATATAGTAACTCGCACAAATGCCTTCGGGACTTAGCCCGGATATAGTAACTCGCACAAATGCCTTCGGGACTTAGCCCGGATACAGTAACTCGTACAAATGCCTTCGGGACTTAGCCCGGATATAGTAACTCGCACAAATGCCTTCGGGACTTAGCCCGGTTATCATCCGAATATTCATGCACGTATATCAATAAATCATATCACATCTATATTTCATTTTCATCACTAGAACTCAAACACAAGACACTTATCAATCATTCCCATTTTCGGCTCAATAGCCACATACAAAGAGCATAAATTGATTTGCTTTATGACATGATCTCTATGCACATTCGACTACCCGTCATAGGTATAACTAATTATCTCGACATATAATTCAAGTAAAATCATTATATCACTGTTTATTTGTTATGCTTGTATGTCATAACTTAATCAAATCATAAACTAAGTTCCATTACTCAAAGACTTACCTCGGATGTTGTCGAACGATTTCGACGGCTATTCGATCACTTTTTCCTTCCCCTTATCCAACTTTGATCCTCTAGGCTCTTGAGCTAAATCAAACAATTTACTTCCCAAATCAAACATAGTCATACGACATCATATACATTTTATACTAGCCGAAATGTACCATCAAGATATACTTTACTCAAATAATTTACTTTGGCCGAACATGTGTAATGTTTTGTAGCTTAATAAATTTAACATACACCATGTGTTTATAATATTTTTGGCAGCCAACTATCCATAGTCATGCACACACAATAAAAAATAAATACCCAAAATTTTCATATCCTTATGCCCTAAGCCGAATATACTTGTCATGTTCACCTACATTTTCTTTTCTTTTTTTCAAGTACAACATTCTCATATTCAGCATTAGTATCAAGCATAATAGCCAATTCTTGCCACTTTGAATCTATGCATCCATTTAATCATAGTTTGTTCAAGCACTCATACAACAAGACACATCCATATGACTAAAAATTCTAAGTTTAAACACAATACAACATTTTAGCACCATGGCCGAATACTTCATGAAGTTGTTAAGACCCATCCTTTTCAAATTCTCGCACACACTCACATTCAATCCTTTTTATTAAGCACTCAAATTCAATCATCTTCATGCCTCATCACCATAACATCAAACACCAACCAAGAAGACAACACCCATGGCCAAGTATCATCTCCATCACATAGCAAAGATTTAAACCATGGGCTAGGTAGAACTCAAGCTAACAACTAAAAATATGCATGAATCTCATGGAACAACATCAAACATACCTTAGCCTAGTTACAAGCATGGCCGAACCTCTTCAACCTTTCTTCCTTTCTTTTCTTTGATTTTTTTCGGTCAAGAAGAACAAAATGAGAACTTTTTTTCTTTTTTTTTTCATCACCCCCCCCAATTTCCATTATTTTATTACTAACCCTTTTTATTTTATTATTTCTAACATAAAGCATTAACACAACATGTTTATAATAGGTTTTAACCCATAGCATGGCCGGCCACTAGTTCAAATTTTGGGTAATTTGACATGCAAACCCATTATCTTTATAACATGCATTAATAGGCCACTTACATTTGCCTAGCACATTTCTAAATTTTCTCACATAAGTCCTATTAACTAAATTCACATGCAATCGACTAAATCGAAGCTTAAAACTTTCACACATTCATATTCACATATTCTAGACAATAAATATCACATTCAAATACTTCGGTGACTTGGTTTAGCGGTCCTGAAACCACTTCCCGACTAGGGTCAATTTAAGGTTGTCACACCGGCCGTGTGCCTCACACGGGTACCAAACACACCCATGTGATCTAGCCGTACTAAAACAGAGTATACATACTGACTTTCACCCACGGCCAACAGACACGCCCGTGTGCTATGGTCGTGTGATACTTAGCTAGCTACTTACTTAAGACCACGACCATATGACATGCCCATGTGTCTTAACCGTGCGGTCTTAGGAGGTTACTGCTTTGCATACACGACCACAAGGCACGCCTGTGTGCCCTGGCTGTGTGCACAATGCAAGCTTGGTTTAAGCTAAAATTGCTACCCCTTTTTGGGTCATTCCTACAAATAACATAAAACAACATTTATACCAGAATTTTCAGCCAATTCCATGCTTAAAACATGCTTTACTGTAACGAAATCATCATTATTCAGTAACTTGTTCAAATCGATACCAAAACTAAGCACAAACATATCATTTTCTAGCCAACTCTCATGGAATAACATATATACATATCAAAACTTAAATACATAAACATTCTAGCTTGTACATGCCATATACCAAGCCCCAAAGTGTAAAAATACCAAAAATCAATAGCAAGATAGTGTGATGCGATCTCCGTTGACTTCCAACCCAGCAAACTTTTGAAACATTACAAAACATAGAAAAATAACACAAAGTAAGCTTCACAGCTTAGTAAGTTCGTAATCCAAAGAAATAAAGCTTATAAGTTCAGTTTATAAGCGTAAACCATTTAAGTCAATCCAACATGTCTTGGCCTTAGCCTAAAACAACATTAGCTTTTAAATTTTTATTATCACATGAACTAGAAAATTATCATAAAGCATTATGACCTGAGTTTACATTACTTATGTGCATTCACATATCAAGCACATAGCTTGTAACACCCCAAACCCGGCCTAGACGTTACGACCGAATCTGGCGTGTCACATTGAAGTGTTATTAGAGAAGTCGTGTTTTATCTAAAATCTTTCTTAGTGTTTAAAGAATATTTTCGTTTTGAATTAAAGTGAATGGAGGCTGCGCACCAGGTAGGATTCAAGAAAAGAGGAGGTGAGTCAATTAGACTGCTTAAGTACCTAGCTCTTCCATGATCCAATCCTAGACATGCACACATCCATTGCCACACTTTAAGCTTATTACTTGTCCACGAACAACAAATTAAGTTTAAGTCTATTTAAAATATTTATTTCTTTTGAAAACATTTACGTTCGGAAGCTTTGCTCGGTTATCATGATATTTTGAAAATAAGTAACTTTTATAAAACGCGCCCTATAGCTAACCAATTTTAAGGAATCAATTTAAGTGATGTGAATCTCAAGTTGAAAACGATTTAAGTAATTTAAAAACCCAAAATAAAAATAATAAAGCGGCCATATTACAACTTTAACCAAAATAGAAATAATAAAAAATAAATGCGAAATTTAAAAGGAATCTTGTAACACCCCGAACCCGAGACCGTCGCCGGAGTCGAACACGAGGTGTTAACAGACTTCAAACCACTTATTTGACATTTCCCAGACAAGCTGCCAATCCGCGTACTAGTCGCTTTAAAAATCATATCTTGAGTTCTGAAACTCGAAATCCAGTTCCGTAAATTTTCGCTGGAACTAGACTCATATACCTATATGGTAGAATTTTTTTAGAATTTTTGGTCAGGGCAATTAGTACAGTTTATTAGTTAAATTCTCCCCTATTACAGGGTACGACTACACTGACCTTCATGCATTACGATTTGGATAACTCCCTGCTCAGAGCTTCAATACTGATGCCATTTGTTTATATAGAAACTAGACTCAGAGAGGAATCTATACATATATGGCATGACTCCTAATTATCTCTGGTTAATTTATAATGAATTTCAAAAGTCGGAACAGGGAACCCAGAAACCGTTCTGGCCCTGTCTCACGAGAACCTGAATATCTCTTAACATACTGTCAATATGATCGTTTCGTTACTTCTATATGAAAATAGACTCATCGAGCTTCGATTACATAATTTATTCACTATTTAATTCCATTCCTACTAATTTTTGTAATTTTTCAATCCCACGTCACTGCTGCTGCCAGCATCTGTTACTGAAGCAACTATGCCCATTTCGTGATTTCTCATTGATCTAACTAGTAATTCATCATACATATCACAAAATTATAATCATGACTAGCCATACCAAAGGCTAATCATTGTCAAACATCTCCCTACTACACTATTGCCATATCATGAATCTTAACACCAAAATTAATCAGCCATGACATATGGCATAAAAATCGAATTACCAAGACTTACGACCTAACGTGATAAAACCAAATCCAACCGAACATTTATGCCATTTTCGCATGGCTAAAAGTTTACATACCAAATTTCAACAAAACATAATAGCCTATACATGCCGAAATGTTCTCCTAGACCGACTAAAAAGAAGATGCCAAAAGTTGCTAGCCGGTGTGATGACTCCGATGACGGCCCGATCACGCAAAAAGAGACGAGTCCAAGAAACCTAAAATAGGTGACAAGGAAACACCGAGTGAGTATATAACTCAGTAAGTCATAAGCAATGCACTACCATCCATTAATAACATTATCACAAGAGGAAACAAAATGAAACGAGGCTAGTTACTCCATCCATACCGAACCATACCATAGTTCCTTAAACCTATCGGTTCAATCTCATACCAAGTCATGCATTCACATTCCATATACTAATCAATAGGATATTTGAGGCATTTTCATACATCATTTTATTTTCGTTACAATCATACAACTAAACGACCTTTCACCTATTCCACGATAAATCTTATGTACGTGACTTCAATTATAATTGTCACATAGGTTCAAACTTACCAAGCTCAACTTCAAATATAAACATAGCGCCTATTAGTCACGAACTCAAGGTACTTACCCGATCCGCTGTCCGTGATCAACTCAACAATGTCGCACACTTAGTGTCCATAGTGATTCAAAAGTATATATTAAGTCCGCACACTCAGTGCTATATAATCAACTCGCACACTTAGTGCTATATAATCAAACTCGCACACTTAGTGCTACATAATCAAACTCGCACACTTAGTGCTATATAATCAAACTCGCACACTTAGTGCTGTACAATTTAAACCCGCACACTTAGCGCCAATCTCATGATCATAAATGTTTATACCCGCACACTTAGTGCCGAGATCAACAACTCAATACATCTCACCTCTTTTCTTTTCATTCAACACTTTCATCACCACATACATACATGTATATATATATATTTATCATTCCATTCAGCATCATTACATAGACGTTATGACCATTTAAATTAATACAAACTATATGCTTAATGACTTACTTTATGTTGGGTAAAATAATTCCAAGTCGGCTACTCGATGACATTCGATTTCCCCTTGTTGGATGCCTCTCCTTTAGGTTCTTGAGCTTAAATAAATAAATCAACTAGTTTAATTACCTTGCTAGTTATTTATATCCCATAACATTAATAGTTTCATATCAAAAGAAGCATACGGCAACATTTTATTTTTATTCACCTTATGCTTTTTACTAACTTTAAGCCATTCGGCTATTGATCACCTAAGATCCAATTACTAAAATTAACCCAATAAATATTTCAATAAAACACACATAAATATTATATACACGGTAACCACCCTTGTTAATTACTCATATATATTTTAATAATTTTCGTTTCATCTTACAACCATTCTTGTTCAAAACATTAGAACCTTAACTAATACTTATAAATTGTCTCAAGGCCGAATGCATTCTTACTTCCAAAGTAACATAGTCGATGATATATTTTATTTCAAGGTACATATTCATAAATCAAATTCAACCATATAAACCAATATCACCCACTTGATCAATTATAGAGAATTAAAGTTAATATCACAATGTGTACTCTATATGGCCCATTATACATAATCAAATTTAACATCATCTATATATTTACTCATATGGCCGAATATACATACCCCCATATAATATCATTTTCATTCCATTTAACACTTAATTTCCACCACATAAACACTTGGCCGAATAATCCTAAACTAGCAAAACTCCACATTTGTTCATACCATCTTTTAAATTCACATATATCTATTTAGGTAGCTCATATTTTCCCCTTTCTAATATTTCAATCCAAAATATCAAAACACCATCCTTTTAGCATTTATCCAATAATACCGTATGCACAATTTGTCACCAAAACTAAAGAAAAATCAACATATGGGTTACAATAAGAGCGTGACTACTACTAGATTCTCATAAAAATCAATAGAAATAACATGAACTCCTACCTTATTTAACCTCCAAGATAGCCGAATGCCCTAGACAAATTCCTTCCTCTTTCCCCTTTTGTTTCGGCTTTGCAAGAAGGTAAGGAAGATGAACACACTCTTTCTTTTTTTTTTCTCTTTTCTTTGTCTAGTTACGGCAAATGGAGGGGGGGATGGATGAGACAACTTTGTTTTCATCACCCCTCCCTTTTCATTACTTAATTACTAACCCTTTTATTTATTCTTTCTAACATAACACACTAAGCCAACATGTTCCCAACATGTTTCCACCCATAGCATGGCCGGCCACTAGCTCAAATTTTGGGTAATTTGACATGCAAACCCATCATTTTCATAACATGCATTAATAGGCCACTTCACATTTGCCTAGCACATTTCTAAATTTTCTCACATAAGTCCTATTTAATAAAATTCACTTACAATTAACAAAATTCAAGCATGAAATTTTCACACATGCATATATACATATAATAAGCATCAAATATGATGGCTAATTATTAGTATGACTCGGTTTTGTGGTCCCGAAACCACTTCCCGACTAGGGTCAATTTTGGGCTGTCACAAATCTAATTGAAACTTATTTAAAAACTAGAAATTTCATCTTCGTGGCCATTCTGAATCCCGCCCAGCTCCAAGTCCACCAATTGGGCCTCACGTGGAAGGATGGAAGAGAAAGGGGGTGAGTTTGGAAAACTCAGTGTGTATGGAAAACCCATCCAAAGCCCAAGTCAGCTCAAGCCCATTGGGCCTAAGCCCTGTTCAGATAACAGCAGGTACTGGGCCGAAGCCCTTTTGAGAATACAGTAAACTGGGCCTGAGCCCCTTTTCAGATAATAATATGGCCCATAGGCCTATTATAGAACAGAAAAGACATATTCGTGTATGCAAGCCCAACCCAGCCAATAACCAACTGCTACACTCCACCCGTACCAGCCCTACACTCCATGTGGGGAATAGCTCAACTCACCCAGCTCTACACTCCACAGTTGCAGCATTGCTGCTCAGATATCAGTAAGTTGAGGCAAGGCCTCCAGTACGTGGACAAGCCACTTTCAGTACTTCCTCCATAAATAACCCAGTCCCATGCATCAGATAATAATAACATGGCATGCAGTAAATAGTAACAGTCAAACATGCATTCAGGTCAACCTTAACCCTAGGGGTATATCAGTAATTTTGCTCCTAGGGGTAAATCTGTAAATTTTCCACCTATAAAGTTATTTCAGTAATTTTATCAGTTTTAAGGTTTCTCACGAATGTTTCTGTCCTTACTAGCTCATTGTCGTCGCAATAATTTAAGAATCAATTTCACAACTTTAGCCATTGGGCCTTAAAACCCCTAATAGGCCCTACAGTGTCCACTAGCAATTTAAGCCCATTTAATCCAAGTTTTATGACCAGTTTACCGGTTTAAGCAGTTTTGACTCTACAGTCTAACAGAACATACTTATTTCCTATTTTTTTATATATTACACATTTTTTTATTATTTAACTGTATGGGCCCATAAGCCCATTAGGCCCAGTTTTAGCCTATCGAGGCCCAATTACCGAAGTGCACTAAATTTCACACACGACTGACTTACCACTTTGCGATTTTAGATCTAATGATTTCTAAATGTCTTGTGAGCACTCGCAAACTCACAAGCCCACGAAATGCCGGAATTTCGGCATTTCGGCTTTTGCCGAATTGAACTATGAGAGGGTGTTCGATACACACCTGATTTAGAACGGTACATTAGTGAGATCCTCATACGAACTGCCTACAATTGGATTACTAACACGTCAATCTAAATATCGAAAACGAACTACATATTTAACCCCTTACCGTATTGGGCCAACACAGCCTTAGATCCCAGAGTTCTATACCTTTTCCCGAAATATGGGTTAGATTTGATGAGCAAACCGAATTACTCTTCAAGCCCTTTGCTATACGTCCCTTTGCCCATGCTAACGCTTACACAACCAAATAGAAAGAGGCACAAAACCCTTAGTCCAAAACGCTAGCCACCCATAAGGGTTTCTGCTTTTCTTAACTCCTGAAATAAAGAAATAGTTTCGAAAACTTACCACCGGTTCCTTCAGCCAACGATTCCACTTTAGTTCTTATTCGATTCTGATGTAGATCTAACCTTCAAACTCTAGCAGAAGTCGGTCCTTTTCTGGTCTAAAGATTTGGCTATGCCCCTAAACTATGGGGTTTTCGGCTTTTTGAAACAGTGAAGAAGATGAGATATGAGAGTTTTGTAGTGGCTTTGTCGATAGAACTTTAGGGTTTAGAAGAAGAAAGAATCGGCCATAAGATGGAGAAGAATCAGAGGGTTTGGCTAGGAGAAATCGGCACAGAAGAAATATAGGCTTTCGGGATTTCGGCTTTTGTGTATAAAGCTTAGGAACATATGATTAGAAAGTGGAGATGAGTAAAATAGTAGAAGGATTCGACTATGGGGGAAAAGAAGAAGAGAAATTAGATGAAGAGAAAAGAAAAGAAAAGAAGAAGAAAAAAACTGAATCCTAAAGGCCAAAATATACAGCACTTATTAGCTATGGCCGAGTGAGTGTATTTTGGCATTCCTCCAATTCCTCGAATTGCTCATTGATTTTTGGCCACATTCAATGTTTGATTTCCATTCAAACTCTTGACTTACCAACCATCCTTGCGTGCGCGAGATGAAGCTAGAACCCCAGACCCCCGTCCGCCTTGTGCCCTTGCACCTTCACCCAAGCTGTTGGCCAGTGCACCACATTTTCTCCTTTACTAATGTATGGTTACAATTAATTATAAACCTTACCTACTGAAGTTTTGGTCTGCTTAAAAATAAAAGGGGAATTTCGCCTTCCACGCAACTCGAACTTGTGCCCTTGTGGAACTCCTAGCACCCTACTACCACTGCGCCACAAGCGTCCTTGTAGCATAACTCGGTCGCAACTATTCTTAAAACATACTTTAGTGTGACTTGGCTTCTAAAATAAAAACAAGCCTTTGCGTGCGCCAACCCTCGAACCTAGGCACTATACCACACTCCCAACGCCTCTGCCATTGGATCGAGCTTCCCTTTGTGTTACCTTTTAACCCCAACTCTATATAAGGCTTGCCTGCTTCGTTCCCTGATATAAAGAAAAAATAAAACACTTTTGCACATGCTGGGAGTCAAACCTCAGCTCTCCTTCCCACTACCTAGCATGCTAACCACTGGGCCAGGTACGCTTCTTCATGCCCAGTCTTGCCCAATTTATTTTATCAGCCTTATGCCCAGATTCCCTCTATGAGGCAAAAATTAAAACAATTTTTGTCCTAGAGTTTAAACACCAAAACAACAATACTTTTATAAATATATATATTTTTTCCTATCTAATGATAATAATTATAATAATAATTTTATAAATATATCTAATAATAAAAATTTCAAATATCAATAATACAATAAATAATAATAATAATTTTCATAAAAAATTTTCAAACATACATACAGTAATATTTTTCTAATAATAATAATTTTATCTCATAATACTAATTAAAATTTCATAAAAATTTAAAATATTCGTAATAATAAATACAGTCAAAATTTTCTAGTAGTAATTTAATTTAAAATTTTTTTCTTAAATGATAATTTTTAAAACTTCTTAATCAGGTTTTCTTCTATCCGAATCCCAGACTCAAAACCCAACTCTTCTAGGCCCCAAATTCAGGGTGTTACAACTTTACCCTCCTTAAAGAAATTTCGTCCTCGAAATTTCCAAAACTAAAATAATCGTGTAACACTATGCTACTACGCTACTGCTGCGCACTCTGATCTAAATAATTTTAATACGACCCAAAACATCTAATTACCGAAATAAATAAACACTTTATCACACATGTATACAATTCGTACCCAAACATCACGCACTCCTAACTAGAATAAGCTTGGTAATCTTGAGCTCGATGTTCCCGTGACCCGCATCTAAAGCATGCTCCTGTCTTCCTATGGCACTCACCCGGATGACGCCTGTTGCAGTTCTTGCAGGTCGGAAAGTTTGGTCGTGTCTTAACATGTTTCACATAACGAGGCTCTGTTCTCTGAGAACTAGGATCCTTCCTTTTTCTTACACTCCAAGCACTCTACTTGAAGTGTTTCCCTAATTTCCTTAATTTTGGTATCCAATACTTCCTCTACCACTTTCCTTACTAACTCGGCCAGTGCCTCAGTACCAAGCTTCGAGTTACCGCTACCCGAAGTTGGCAGACTTTGCTTACCCTCAGAATCCATATCAATACTCTACATTACCAGTACACATATCAAATAACTACAAAGATCTCAAAAATTTTACTATTTA